>NW_015408275.1:0-2233 GCF_001527695.2 Protobothrops mucrosquamatus
TTTTGAAAAAGCACTTTTGGGACAACCATGACCTGAATGACTGGGAAATCTCCATAGACATTTGCGAAGCATCCAATCTGAGTCGGTCACCAGGACCAAAGGTTTATTGTTCCAAGCGCTCTCTCTCTCTCTCTCTCTCTCTCTCTCTCTCTCTCTCTCTCTCTCTCTCTCTCTCTCTCTCTCTCTCTCTCTCTCTCTCCCTCTCTCCTTCTCCCTCTTCCTCTCCCTCTCCCTCCCTCTCTCTCCCTCTCTCTCTCTATGCATGTTGTATTTATCTGGTTCCTGGCTGTGTGTAGCTTTTAGTTGTTAATTAGGGTGTTGTTGGCTGGCTATTAAACTGTTAATTGTTGTTTCGTTATTTATTTGTTAAATTTATTTGCTGCCTATATCTTACCAGGGGTCTATACCAGTGATGGCGAACCTTTTAGAGAGCGAGTGCCCAAACTGAAACCCCAAATCCACTTATGTATCATCGGGTGCTGGGGGGGTGTGGGCCATTGGGTGGGTGTGGCTAATTGGGTGGGTTTGACCAATTGGATGGGTGTGGCTGCAGTGGTAATGGCAGACTGGGTGGCACTAAAAAGTTCAATCAATCAATTCCAACTTTGCAAGATCTTTTTTTTCCCTGCGAGAAGCTGAAATTGATTGATTGATTGAACCTTTTTTTTCCCACACGGCGGCGGAGGACTAAAGCGAAAAGGTTTTATAAAACCCAGCTGAAGGCCTAAGACTGGGGCGACGGTGCGTGTGCCCACATAGAGGGCTCTGCGTGCCACCTGTGGCACCTGTGTCATGGGTTCGCCACCACGGGTCTATACTGTAGGCAGTTTGAGATGAGCAGAGAAGCAGATAGAAAAGGCAGGAGAAAGGATGGACTTCCTATATGTTCCTGATCTTATACAAGTAGTCCTCGACTTACAACAGTTCACTTAGTGACCGTTCAAAGTTACAACGGCGCTGGAAAAAAAGTGAATTATGACCAATATTTACAGTTATGACCTTTGAAGCATCCCCACGATCATGTGGTCAAAATTCAAATGCTTGGCTTCTGGTTCATACTTACGACCGTTGCTGTGTCGTCAAGGGCACGTGATCCCCTGTCGCCACCTTCTGACAAGCAAAATCAAGGGGGAAGCCAGATTCACTTAACAACCGGGCTACTAACTTATCAACTGCAGTGAGTCACTTAACAACTGCGGCAAGAAAGGTTGTAAAATGGGGCAAAACTCACTTAGCAAAGGTCACACCTAACAACGGAAATTTTGGGCTCAATTGTGGTCGTAAGTCGAGGGCTACCTGTATTACCAACTAAGAGACACGGCTGAGGACAGGAAGGGAAGAGACTCCAAGTAGAAATCCAAAAACAATCTAAGGTTAAAAGAGAAAGAATTACACGAAAGCTGTCACTGTGTAGATTAGAAACATCAACGTGAGATGCTCTACTTTTCCAGTGACCTAAAAGCAACCTTGTCACAATCGACACAATTCACTCAATTTTGTTGCAGGGCCAAGAATCACCAGTGGCATCTTTACTGACAAGCAGATCAGATATTGAAAGTGCCCTACTGTGTCCTTTAAATCATTGAATGTATTGAAGACACTGTTGTGCTCCTCACCCCACTCTGCAGGCTACAGGGGAATAAATCTGACAGGCATCAGAATAAAGAGGGTCAATCTGCTTTCAAAACCTGGTTTCTTCAAATATCTGCTGTATTTCCTTCCCGGATACATTCCACCTAAGTAGTTACCTATCTATCTATCTATCTATCTATCTATCTCTAATAACGAAGAGAAGGACGAGGGGGGACATGATAGCCGTGTTCCAGTATCTCAGGGGCTGCCATAAAGAAGAGGGAGTCAAGCTATTCTCCAAGGCGCCTGAAGGCAGGACAAGAAGCAACAGATGGAAACTAACCAAGGAGAGAAGCAACCTAGAACTAAGGAGAAACTTCCTGACAGTTAGAACAATTAACCAGTGGAACAACCTGCCTCTAGAAGCGGTGAATGCTCCAACACTGGAAGTTTTTAAGAAGAGACTGGACAGCCATTTGTCCGAAATGGTATAGGGTTTCCTGCCTGAGCAGGGGGTTGGACTAGATGACCTCCAAGGTCCCTTCCAACTTTATTATTATTATTATTATTATTATTATTATTATTATTATTATTATTATTATTATTAATAATAATAATAATAATAATAATAATAATAATAATAATAATAATAATAATAATA
>NW_015408276.1:0-2233 GCF_001527695.2 Protobothrops mucrosquamatus
GGAGGGAGGGAGGGAGAGAGAGAGAGAGAGAGAGAGAGAGAGACAGACAGACAGAGTATGAATGGATAGATAGATAGATAGATAGATAGATAGATAGATAGATAGATAGATAGATAGATAGATAGATAGATAGATAGATAGATAGATAGATAGATAGATAGATAGATAGATAGATTGGTTGGTTGTTTCCTTGGAGACATTTCACGACCCATCTAGGTTACATCATCAGCACCAGAAAGGCGTGAGATTTGCTCTCTTTTCATATACTAGCAGCTTGCCCTGTGAGCAATGGTGGGAGAATTCTTGGTGTTTCCTTGTTTAAGCTGTTGTTTAGCATTTGATTGTTTTGTCTGAATTGGTGGCTCCTTACTGGGATACTGTTTATTTCTTCATTTTTGGTCTAGTATTAATCTGATAGGGCAAGAAAACCCCAGTCCCTTCTGGCACTGATGACATAGCCTAGTTGGATCATGAAACGTCTACAAGAAAACAGCCAAGCTCGGAGAGCACCAGGGAACCTAAGTCTGCCTACCTATCCGTCCGTCCATCTGTCTGTCTGTCCGTCCGTCCGTCCGTCTCTCTCTGCATGTGTGTCTGTCCGTCTGTCTAAAACAGCTTAATCAAGGAACCTCCAAGAAGAAAACAACTCTTAACACCAACTCTGACAGGTCAAACTACGACATATAAACCGAGAGCAAATCCCACTCCCTTCTAGCCCTGATGATGTTACCTAGTTGGGTCATGAAACGTCTGCAAGGAAAAACAGCCACGCTCAGAGAGCACCCAGGACCTCAAACGTTTAATAACCGAACGCTCCACTTTCATCTTATCAGTATCAGCCTATATAGGATTAAACCATCATAATTGTAACCTATGGATGGCACTTTTATTGCTTTGGAAGGGATTGTGGGGGGGAGTTTAGGCAGGGTTGCCTTTTGCTGCCATATTCTGCATTTGCAAGTCTTTTAGCCTGAAAAATGAAGCGCTGGTGTAAGTAAAAAATATTTTTATACTATCCTCCAGCTGTAGGAGTCTCTCTCTCTCTCTCTCTCTCTCCATGTGTGTGTGTGTATGTATGTATGTATGTATATATATATGTATGTATATATATATGTATTTGTTTTCGTAGATTTTCACGGGTACAGGTATGCAGGTCTTGGCGTATTCGGGTCTTTTCCCGTGTAAGATTGAGAGTATCTTGGCGATGTTTCGACGAGGTCCCACTCGTCATCTTCAGGCTGGGGTCTTCGGCTTCGTGCTTGTACGAGCAAAGTGTGATCGGAGCTGCCGTCTCTCTATAAATATTGGTGGGGGGTGTGTGGAGTGCTGGCTTAGTTGCTGTAGGTGGGTTGGTTGGCTGTGTAGTGGTTATTGTTTGCGGATTGTTCAGCTGTTACGTAACATCCTGAGTAGTTGAGGTGCTGGCTGTGTGCCCATTAGTCTTTTGTGTTATAACGACCTGGGTAATGGGGTTGTGTGATTACATCCTGAGATCAATCTTACACGGGAAAAGACCCAAATACGCCAAGACCTGCATATGTATGTATGTATATATATATATGTGTGTGTTTTTCAAAATTTGAATAGCTAACAAAGAATTAAGGGAGTACTGGGATAGCTATTTCAAACCTTATTTGGTTCTCATCAGCCAGACATACCCTTCTGAGATTCGAACCTGGGCTGTCTGCATGTTAAGCAGAGGTGTTAGCCACTAGGCCACAGGCTCTTTCTCACTTTGTTAGCTACAAGAGACAGGGGAAGAGGATGAATGCTTTTTTCTTTTAGTGCACCCTGTCGGCCCAAATATGGGAGAGAGAAGTCTTTTGCCTGTATCAGCTCAACCTAGAGCCATCCACAGGCAGCAGTCGCTTAACTGCGACATCATATGTGTTTTTCAAAATTTGAATAACATTCATATATGTGTGTGTATGTATGTACACACACACACAGAGACTTATTTTTAGACTTTCTGGAACAACAGGTCGGCCTGCCTACGGCGCCCCTTCGTTGTTTTTTTTTGAGGCGGTGGGCCCGTCCCCTTCGCTTTCCACTCCTCTCGGTTCTCGTCCGTCCCCGTTCAGAGCGAACCGAAAAAGACAACAGCGATTATACGATTTTGTATTTTAAGTATTTTTCATAATCCAACCTAAATTGGCCCACCCAAGGATTATGTCTGTCTTTTTAAGGATGTGTGTTTATACAGTTTTTTGGGTGAAAGATTGCAGAAGCCTAA
>NW_015408277.1:0-2233 GCF_001527695.2 Protobothrops mucrosquamatus
CTTCTTCTTCTTCTTCTTCTTCTTCTTCTTCTTCTTCTTCTTCTTCTTCTTCTTCTTCTTCTTCTTCTTCTTCTTCTTCTTCTTCTTCTTCTTCTTCTTCTTCTTCTTCTTCTTCTTCTTCCCAGTCCAGCTTCCAGTTTTAGGAGGAGAGGGAGATTTGCACATGATGGATCTAATGGGTTGACCTTATGAGTTTGCAATCTTCTTACATCTAGTCCTTGTTGGTTTGCCCATTTGTTTCTTCCATCCAAAGTGATTGAGCTGAACCTGTGAACCTTAATTTTTGGAAAAGTGTCTCTCAACCATGCTAGGTGGGGAATCCTGGGAGTTGAAGAATCCTTGACTTATGACCATTTGTGTAATGACTGTTCAAAGTTACAACAGCACTGAAAAAAGTGACTTTTGACCTGTCCTCACACTTATGACCGGGGGTCACTTGTTCAAAATTTGGGTGCTCTGCAACCGGCACATATTTACAACAATTGCAGTTCACATAATCACCATTTGCGACTTTCTCAGCTGGCTTCCCACGAGCAAATTCGACGGGGGAACCTGGATTCAGTTAACGAATCCAGTGATTCCCTTACTAACTGCAGTGATTCACTGAACAACGGTCGCAAAAAGGTCATAAAATGGAGCACAACTCACTTAAAAACCGCTTTGCTTGGCAACCAGAATTAGGTTCCCAGCGACGTTCATAAACTGAGGGTTACCTGTGCACCTTTGTCAGTCATTGTTAGAGGAGCTGTTAGACATCTACCTGTGTCCCAAATATAATAGATTTTTCACCCACCTTCTGCTGAATACTTAACATTTTAGTCTTTCAGATGAAAACGCCGCAGCTCATTATTTCAACAGCCTCTAATAATGAAATCACGAAACGGGTTTTTTTTTGGAATCGCTATACCTATTCCAGTTTTTCCAATTTGTGCCCCGCAGCAGTGCAGGGTGTGCAACCCCCGGAATTTCCAGCTGGCATGGCGCGAACATTGTTTGCCTTGCATGGCTGAGCTGAAAAAGGGCATATGTTATGTTCCGCAGGAGAAGACATTGGTAATCATCAATGATTCATCATTTGGGCAAATTTGCACAGACAGCCATTGGGATTGCATTTCTCCCAAGAAATCACTCACAGCGAGAAAAATATACAGACGGGCCCTGTCCAAAATATACTGGCTATTTCTACTCCTGTTGGGTTTGTTGTTGTTTTTTGTTCCATGCAAAAAATTACATTTCTGGAGAGAAAAAAAGCACTTTTATGTTGAAGGATGCTAAGATGTGGACAAGGGGGTAGTGAGCAGCTTAAAAAGCTTGGTTAAAGCCGACTGTTACTTTGGTATTTGGCAAAATTCTGGTAAGAGGGCAGAAGAGAAGGAGATTGTTTGAAGTTGCTGAAAAAAAAAAACCCCAGTCCTCGCATTTATAGCCATTATGTCCTCGTGGTCACCTGATCAAAATTCATGCTGGGCAACTGGCATGGATTTACAACAGATCTAGGTCATGTAATCACCAACTGCAAACCCTCTCAGCTGGGCTCTAACAAGCAAAGTCAATGAGGAATGGATTTCCTTAACAACCACATATACACTTCCTTAACAACCATGGTGATTTCCTTCACCACCGCAGCAAAAAAAAAAGGTCATAAAAATTGGGTGTGACTCACTTAACATGTGTTTCACCTGAATATAGAACTCATGAATAACAGATTACTTATATATAATAATAATAATAATAATAATAATAATAATAATAATAATAACAACAACAACAACAACAACAACAACAACGTTGGAAGGGACCTTGGAGGTCATCTAGTCCAACCCCCTGCTCAGGCAGGAACCCTACATCATTTCGGACAAATGGCTGTCCAGTCTCTTCTTAAAAACTTCCAGTGTTGGAGCATTCACCGCTTCTGGAGGCAGGTTGTTCCACTGGTTAATTGTTCTCACTGTCAGGAAATTTCTCCTTAGTCCTAGGTTGCTTCTCTCCTTGATTAGTTTCCATCCGTTGCTTCTTGTCCTGCCTTCAGGCGCCTTGGAGAATAGCTTGACTCCCTCTTCTTTGGGGCAGCCCCTGAGATATTGGAACACTGCTATCATGTCCCCCCTCGTCCTTCTCTTCGTTAAACTAGACATACCCAATTCCAGCAACCGTTCCTTATATGTTTTAGCTTCCAGTCCCCTAATCATCTTTGTTGCTCTTCTCTGTACTCTTTCTAGAGTCTCAGCATCTT
>NW_015408278.1:0-2233 GCF_001527695.2 Protobothrops mucrosquamatus
AAGCCCCCACAAATACTGATCAGAAACTGTGCCTTCTAGTTCATTCACGTTATTTAGTTTTATAATTAAACCTAAACATGTAATAATTGTAAGCAAGACATCAGCTCTCTGCCAAAATGAAATGAAATGAAATAGGGGATGGATGTAAGAAACATCTTCTATAGGTAAAGAAGTTTCCACGAATTTGCCTTAACTAAAATCCTTCTATAAATCAGATTCATCAATTTTACTATCCGTGCCCAAGAGTGTTTTGGCCTATCACATGTGAGCCACAGGTAAAATTACAGATTGGAAAAGAAGCTGTCATTTAACAAAGCAGAAAGAATGTACATAGAAGACAAAAGGAATTTTAAATGCCTAATTATGATATACGGTAAGTTTGGTAGCAGTTTCCCACAAAGATTTGGTTGGAGAAAAATGTGCATGCTGAGGTATTCTATTTTGGTCAATAAAGAATCAAGGCTGTGAACTCTTCACATTGGGATTGCCAGGTAAAGCATTTTTAGGCAGTAAATAACATAAACGCCTCAATAAATTAAACACATGAAATATGTGCGTGTGATGGCGGACCTACCGTCTCCTGCTCCGTAGCGGCGGCGGGCCGTCAGCGGAGATGGGGGTGTCGGAGAAGGTCCGGGGGTGCTCGCCGGCCTGGAACAAGTAAGAGGAGAGGGTCGGCGAGCGAAGAGGACGGGTGACGGACCGCAGGACCGCCAGGTTTGGCTGGGCGGGGCGGCGAACGGAGCGGCGATGCCGCGGAGGGCGGTCCAGGCGCGGAGAGGCCTAGCGAGGCCTAGTGAAGCCTGGCGGCCTAGCGGCCGGGAAGAGCTGAGGCCTAGCAGGGCCTGGTGAAGCCTGGCGGCCTAGCGGCCAAGAAGAGCTGCGGCCCGTTGCGGCGGCCCGGCGCAGCGATGGCTTGGCGATCGGAGGTGGGCGGAGCTGCGGGACTGCAGAGGGCGGCCCAGGCGCGGAGAGGCCTAGCGAGGCCTAGTGAAGCCCGGCCTGGTGGCCTGGTGGCCAGGAAGAACTGCGGCCCGACGCGGCGGCCTGACGCGGCGGTGACTCGAAGGCCTGCTGTGGGCGGAGCTACGGAGGGCGGCCCAGGCATGGAGAGGCCTAGTGAGGCCTAGTGAAGCCCGGCCTGGGGGCCTAGCGGCCAGGAAGATCTGCGCCCCGACACGGCCAGGAAGATCTGCGGCCAGGATGATCTGTGGCCCGACGCGGCGGTGGCTCACCGGCCCGGCGCAGCGGCGGCCTAGTGGTCCAGCGCGGTGACGGCTCGGCGGTCCGACCCGGGGCTGTGGCGATCTAGCGGCCCGACGCGATGGCGGCTTATTTCCCCCCCTTTATGGGATTTAAAGACCTGGGAACTTACCGCCTTTCCTCAATCCATCCTGCCCCGTTTGAGATTGCCATCACGAGGACTTTCTCCCCTCCCCTACTTTGCTGATGGACCTCCGATACGACTGTGGACTGTATTCGAGGAGGGAACTGCTGGCCCTGCGCGACACCCCCATCGTGCAGGCATGGCCCAATACCATTCCAAGGGCCGGCCTCGATGAAGGGGTCTGGAACCCCGAGAGGTGGCACTCAGCGACAGCACTGAGGGACCTAAGAAGAAAAAAACTACGGGTCTTCTTAGAGGGGTGTTTTGCTAAATTTTTAGGGGGTTCGGGGTTGGCCCGAGAGGAACTAGGGGAGTCCTCTCTGAGGCCAAGGCCAGTCCTGTCTGGGGGGCGCGGGGTGGTAAGGGAGGAGACTGGGGAGCTGGCGGAGGGTGGTGTGATAGGTACGGTCAGTGGGAGGGGCAGATATGGCGGGAGCAGAAGACCATATCGGGTTTTGGGAGCACGCACACGCTGCTTGCAAGCTTGTGGATGCTCCGATCCTCAGGGCTCTACTCGACCTCCAGGGACCTCAGATCCTCAGGCCTGGGACCATCGGCTGATGCTGTGCAATGCCAGGTCCGTGGTGAATAAAGCCCCCCTCATTCAAGAACTTATTCATGAGGGGGGAGCGGACCTGGCAGGTATTACCGAGACCTGGTTGGGCATAGAGGGGGGAGTTCCCCTTGTTGATCTGTGCCCGCCAGGTTTCCAGGCATTTCATCAGCCAAGGACCCGGGGTAGGGGCGGGGGGGTAGCGGTCATTATAAGGGAGAACCTATGTCCAAGGGAGGCCACTGTGCCTCAGATAGACGGTGCAGAGTCCCTCCTTGTGAAGTGGGGGCAAG
>NW_015408279.1:0-2232 GCF_001527695.2 Protobothrops mucrosquamatus
AACACTGGAAGTTTTTAAGAAGAGACTGGACAGCCATTTGTCCGAAATGGTATAGGGTTTCCTGCCTGAGCAGGGGGTTGGACTAGATGACCTCCAAGGTCCCTTCCAACTTTATCATTATTATTATTATTATTATTATTATTATTATTATTATTATTATTATTATTATTATTATTATTATTATTATTATTATTATTAAACTATGTAAGTTGTCTCTGTTCTGCCATTTACTATTATAAACTTCTCTTATAAACCTACTTTCAAACATCAAATGCTAACCACTAAGCTTATTTACAGTGGTGCTTAAGAGTGTGTGAACCCAAAACAAAGAATGTTAAAGCAAAAGAAAATTAATGTTTTGAAATGACCAAGTCAAAATCCTGACCTTAATCCTACTGAAATGTTATGAAAAGACCTGAGGTGTTCATGCAAGGAAACCCACCAATATTCCTGAGTTGAAACTGTTATGTAATGGGCTCAGATTTCTTCCAACTGATATGCAAAACTGATCAATAGTTATCAGAAATGTTTAGTTGCAATTATTACTGCCCAAAGGGGATACCAAATGAAGTGAAACCCATTTTTACTTTGATCTTTAACCATATCTAAAATCCCCAAAGTTCCATTTATGAAAAAAAAATCATGTTTGGACCAATAGCTGATGAATGCAACACATATAGAAAAGAAAATCTTCAGAGTGGTTTTTATCATGTTGTTCAGAGAGACAGACCTACTCTGTCTCATTTTAATAGTACCACTTTATTAAAATCTCTCATATTCATTCTGTTCAGAGGCTGAGTTAAGAATTTTTAGAAAGTTTTTGTGCATGAAGAGATTTGTGGCAAAGGAGACTTTAACCAGCTAGTCTTGGCCACTACACTTCATCTCCTTTTTTTCCCTTTCTGAAAAGCATATCTTTATTCAAGGACCCTGATCTATGCTGATTTACTAATGTGGTGATATAGTGTTACCAAAATAGGTCTTTGGATTATTTCAAGCAATCATCAGTAAAGAAATAAGCAAAATGACCTTAAGATTATTGTGCAAAATTAGCCTGAAAAGAGGTGCAACTATTTGTGAAATCATAATATTGGAATAAAAATTGCATACTTTGTCAGATAGAGCCAGTGTGGTGTAATGCTAGAGATGCTAGACTAGGAACAGGGAGACTCAGGTTTTGTTTCTCAAGTAAAGAAGCCAGTTGGATGACCCTGGGCCAGTCTTCTCCTTTCAGCTCTAACAGTATCAAATTCAGCAACAAGGTGGGTGATTAAAAGAATTCCTTGTTGCATCATGCATTAGTGCAAAAAACAAACAAACATAAATCCCCGCCAACAATCCTGCAACCAAACTGAACAAATGCTAAAAAACAGCAACAATAATATGTCACATTACATTGTTGTTGTTTTTTCACACAGCAAGACATTTATGTCTCCCTTGGGGGGGGGGGACACCAACAAATGAACAACTGGACTCCCAGATGGGTGTTTGATCACTTCAATTAAAACTGTATGTTAGAATGGCAAAGTAATATATTTGAAGCATTAGTTTGGCAGCAGCCTGACAGCACATTGTTTAGTATGAGAGCAAAATTTGCCCTACAAGCAAAGCCTATTTCCATTTTAAAAAAACAAAACAAAACACAAACTTATTATTGTCTTAAATTATATAGTTGGTAAAAGGATTGCCCCAAACAAGGATGAAAAAATTGTGTAAAGGGTGATTACATGCACACATATTCACAAATTAGCAAGCAAAAAATAAATTAGTGCAAAAAAAATGATAATGGATCTGGTGGAGTGGGAAGAAGAGAAAGATTAAGAATCACATTTGCACTTCAAAGCAGCAGAAATAAATTTGTGATCAAAACAAAGAGTAAATGAGATTCATTTTATTAAGTTATCTAACTGATAAGAAAATTACCAAATCTAGATTCCCTTGGAATGGAAAAGTAAAACAGGTTCTTTCTTTCTTTCTTTCTTTCTTTCTTTCTTTCTTTCTTTCTTTCTTTCTTTCTTTCTTTCTTTCTTTTCTTTCTTTTCTTTTCTTTTTCTTCTTTTCTTTTCAAGTTACTCAGATCTTGTTTGAATATGACCTTAACTGCTAGCAAAACATGATGAGATCCCATCAGAACATTGTTTTCTACAAGATGGAATCCTTGCCTACAGGAGAAAAAGAAAAATCTACAATGTTCAGATGTTAAAATAACAGTAGCAGTCAGCAGAATAGAGA
>NW_015408280.1:0-2232 GCF_001527695.2 Protobothrops mucrosquamatus
AATGAACTGCCCCCAGAGATCAGGGTGATCCCTGATCTCCCTTCCTTCCGCCGCGCCCTTAAGACATGGTTATTCCAGCTTGCGGGACTGGCCTAGGGGAAACTTTTAGAGGGGTTTTAATTATATTTTAATTAGATTAAATTTAAATATTTCCTTTTTAACTAATTTTTAAATTTGTAATGTTATTTGTGTATTTTTATCCGATTGTTAGCCGCCCTGAGTCCGCAAGGAGAAGGGCGGGATATAAATTTAATAAATAATAATAATAATAATAATAATAATAATAATTGACAAATTCTCCATTAGTCAATTGCAAAAGGCGGCCTTACTAGGAACTGCTTCCATCCTGCGACGATATCTGTAATACCATCAAATATCCACATCTGCCTATCCCAGGTCCTTGGTAAAGACTCGATAGGTAGACAGAAATGTCAAATCCAGTCTGAACATCTGGCTGACTATGCAATGATCATCATCATCATAATAATACAAATAATAATAAAACAAAATACTCAAAGCACAAAGGAGAAAAAATAGCCAATTAGTGAACCAAGAACAAATTTTTAATGACACCACCACCACTACCATACCTTAGCCCAGTGATGGCAAACCTTTTAGAGACTGAGTGCCCAAACTACAACCCAAAACCCACATGCATCGTCAAGTGCCGGGTGGGTGTGGCCCATTGGCTGGGCGTGGCTGTGGTGGTAACGGCAGACTAGGTGGGACTAAAAAGTTCAATCAATCAATTCCAACTTTGCAAGATCTTTTTTTCCCACGAGAAGTTGAAATTGACTAATTTGAACCTTTTTTTTTTTTTTGCACATGGCGGCGGAGGCCTAAAGCGAAAAGGTTTTATAAAACCCAGCTGAAGGCCTAGGATTGGGGCGACGGTGCACGTGCCCACAGAAAGGGCTCTGAGTGCCGCCTCTGGCACCCGTGCCACAGGTTCGCCACCACTGCCTTAGCCTAATGCCTAATAAAAGATCCATCTATTTAAGAACCTCTAAAAGAGAGTAAACTCTGGCTCTCTGCATCTTTAGAGGGAGTATTCCAGAGAGACAATGTCAAGACAAGAGAAGGTATGTCATCTAAGGTCCATAAATGACAGTTGTTAGATGGGACACCAAAGCAGGCTGCTGGAACTCAAACGATGGGCAGACATTACAGATACGAATTCACTAGGCCTAGCAGGTTTTATAGAAGATACCAAGAATCTTGAATTGCACCTGGAACTCTATAAATAACCAGTGAAGATTGCATAGCAGAAGCATTATATGGCCGTATCATAGAATGACCATAACTGGATCAGCTGAAACTTCTGAATTTTCAAAGGCAATTCCATATACAGTACATTGTAATCATTTAGTCAAGAGGTAACTAACGTGAGATTGATTGTGAGTAGGTTTTCCAATCAAAATTGGGTGAATTTGTGGGAAGTCTTCCTACTAGATTTGCCACTTTCTCTTCAAGTACAAGCTGTGTGTCCCTTAGACAGTCAGGACTTAAAGTCCTTTAGGGCAGAGGTCATCAAACCCTGGTGCTGCAGATCTAGCCACGACTTGGCAGGTGAGTGCTCAAAGGTTCATTTGTGCATTCACGGGATTTAGATTGCATGTTTGAAACCATTCCCAAACACCACCAAACCACCAAAGCTGCTGTTTCAGGTCTGCGGAACCAAGAAGTTTAGGAACCCCTGCTTTAGGGCTTTAGAGGTCAAATACATGATCTTGAATTATCCCTGGATTACTTGTGGTATGCAAATGTGAGAAGTAAAAATATACATAAATAATGAACTGGAACTTTAATATAGCAAGGTTAGCATTTTGATACAGCTGTGGGATTAAAAGGATAATTTAGGACCAATCAAGTCACTTAGGATTCTCTGCAGAGCAGGTGTATCACTGGCTGCCTCAAAGACTTAAGATGAAATAAAGGGATGTCAAGCTTTGTATGAGCTAAGGGCAACACAGAGAAGATTTGACTATAAATTGCTTTTTTTAAAACAAGATGGAAATGACTGAAATTATTGTTCATACTAGTATTTTCTCAGGGAAATGGTGCTGAGGCAGAAATGCTTCAGTTGACAATGTAACAATGGCAAAGACATGATGTTTTTGGTCTATTTACAATTGCCACCAGATATGGAGCATTCATCCAATTCTCATGTTAATCAAATTCCAGAAAGATTAACAAAGTATTGTACTTTAATGCCATAAGCAGTAAACGGCA
>NW_015408281.1:0-2232 GCF_001527695.2 Protobothrops mucrosquamatus
CTAATATGTGCTTCCTCCCCAACCTTTAATAAAAATGTTTGAGGTATTTTATTTAACTGCATTCTGATAAAAGAAATTATCATATCCAATGAACAGTAAACACACCATCTCAGACTTATTCAAACAAGGAAGAGGACTTAATTCACTCCAGGAAATGATGGAAAGAGATAAGTATCAGAAAGAAAATAAGATTTTTTTTTTTTTAAAAAAAGAATGATTGGAAGAATAGAGGGAGTGGTCCTTGGTGCTCCCTGAGCTTGGTTGTTTACTTGCAGACGGTTCATTACCCAAACTAGTAGCATTGATGACGTTACCTAGTTAGGGTAATGAAATGTCTTCAAGAAAACAGTCTAGCTCAGAGAGCACCAAGGATCCCTCATTTTAACCCTGAGCTGCAAATATTCTCCTTCATTGAGAATAGAGAAAATTAAAAAAGAAGGAAAGGAGGGAGATAAAAAGGCTGAAGAGCTGCAAACTGTCTGAACACAGAGACTCACGTGGAGATTCGGGAGAACTATGACACAGATCATAAAAATAGATTAATACGGGTAGTTAAGGAAAGATAAAGATAAAATATGGAACTTAGGAGAAAGAGAATGTCTCTCAAACACAATAAAAAGCAAACAGGATTTTTTTAAAATCAACATTCTTCTATCCCACTGTAAATCAGGAGTTTATGTTTTAAAAAATAGGTTTCATTGTAATGATAAGGAGATCACTTTTTAAAAAAAATTATAAATGGCCACCCTGAAGAATTTGCAGGTGATAGTTTCTATTCCGTCAGAAAGAAATTCTAAAAGTAGAAAGAATGGGGGCTTTGGTTTTTTGGGAAATGCCAATATACCTTCCTTTATATTATATATGTATGTTACTGTATTGATTTGTGTTGTGAACTGATTTACCTTTAGAAGATATCCAGCATTTCAAAACATACTTGATATTCATGGCTTAAAAATTGTTTCGGATAGGGTTTTTTAAAAAGGAATAATTAACTGAATCCAACATGAAGTGAAATCTTTTTTTCTCAAATCTGAATTCATTAAGCAGCTTCCAAAAGTGATATAGGTTGTATTTTGCAGGCGGAGGTAGTTTAACATCTGGCTTTGGCATAAGTTACAGATTAGATAGTTTTGATTTTTTTTTACACTATGAAAGTTAGGAGGGTTTTAATGTAGTACAATAAGCAAATTAATTTTAGCTTGCATTTCATCTGCAACCAAATGTCTTCCAAATCGGCTATTCAGTTGTGTATTTAATTTAAATGTATATTTATTGGTTGGGATTAAATTTGATGCGTTACTGGCTATTCAATCTCTTGGCAGTTCAGGATAAAAAGGTATTTAGTTAAAACCAAGGATATTAAAAATGAATTGAAATGATCAGCAATTTAAAAAGCTGCCCCAAGAGACACATTAAAAGCAGAAATCAGTCTTCGCCACTCAGCAAGGAGGGTTAATCAAAGATGCACAGCATCCCCAAGAGGATCACAAGGCTGTTGTGAAGGAGCTTCTTAGAGCGTGGAGGAAGTCTACAGGCAGATTCACACTTCCTGCTTGGCCCATTGTTAGCATGGTCCCCTCAATCTTTTTTGAATACAGGAATAGATGATGCCCTGTTAAATCATTGAACTGCTCTCAGTGAACCTAGAAATTCATCTTCCATTCTACTTTTAAATCCCCCAGTGGGCACCTTCTTTGAAAGAACAACATGTTCCCTTTTGCAATCAACAGGGCTACAATGGTACCATAAGGGAGAAGGTCTTATGGGGACCATAGTCTAGACTGAGCACACGCCTGATCCCATTGCCTACCCGTTGCAATTACACTGTTGTAATTTGTTTGGTAAAAGCTATACGGCTAAGCAAATCAATGATTACAGTGTAAGCATGGTAGTCTCTCAAGTAATCCATGTTGTTTTCTTGCAGGTGAATATCCTGAAAGCAGTATGAGCCAGAAAGGATCCACAAGCAGCCACCCTGGCTCTGCAAAGTAAGGAATCTAATGTTTAAACGAACAAACTGTGGGGGAAGGAGGAAGCAACTGGAGAGGTTCAGAGTTCTACAATCTGGATTGTCACCGGAAGTACACTGAGAATATGTAGAGGGCAAGTTTGCAGATGCTGAAAAGTAGAATTGTGTCCTGTGTAAATAATATTTCTACTTTTTAATTTCTGGCTAGATTGGGTAGGCATGAAATCCCTTGCTGGGTCTCTGGATTATGTGCAGTTTATATT
>NW_015408282.1:0-2232 GCF_001527695.2 Protobothrops mucrosquamatus
ATCTCTCTATATATCTATATCTTCCTCTATCTATCTATCTATCTATCTATCTATCTATCTATCTATCTATCTATCTATCTATCTATCTATCTATCTATCTATCATCTCTATCTATCATTTAACTCATCTCTATATATTATCTCTCTGTCTGTCTCTCTGTCTCTCTGTCTGTCTCTCTGTCTCTCTGTCTATATCTCTCTCTTGCAAGCCCTGATTTTGGATAGCCAAAGAGGCTGACTTCAAACAGCCCAGGATTGCAACGCACACATTGACACAACAATTCCGAGACCTGAGGTTATGAGTCAAGCTGAGTCACCCTCTTCAAAGCAGACCAGGACAGGCACCCCGCAGATCCGTTTGCCGAGCCGCCTGCTGAACGGGTCAAGACTGCATTTACCAGAACCCCCAGCTGGCCTGGCTGAATTCTGGAAACTGGAGTCCCCATCTTGTCTGGATGGCGCCAGGTTAGGGAAGGCTGCCAGAGACCTGGCCGACATTGCTGGCTAATTTCTAAGGCCGGAGACCAGCACAGCAGAGAAGCATACATGAAATTTTATTCTAAACTAGCTTTCGGGAGTCCCAAATCCTCTTTGAGTTTTTTTGCTATGGTATGATCGCCAAGTCTCTTACAGAACCACAGAATTGTGGCATCCGAAGAGCTCACTGAATCTTTTGTGGTACACAAGAAGATACTGGTAGTCCTCAACTTACAACAGTCCATTTAGTGACCGTTCGAAATGACAATGGCACTGAAAAAAGGGACGACTGATCCTCACACGGATGACCGTCACAGCATCCCCATGGTCATGTGATCAAAATTCATGCACTTGGCAACTGGCTCATATTTAATAATAGTAATAGTAATAGTAATAGTAGTAGTAGTAGTAGTAGATAATAACAATAACAACAACAACAACAATAATAATAGAGTTGGAAGGGACCTTGGAGGTCATCGAGTCCAACCCCCTGCTCAGGCAGGAAACCCTACACCATTTCAGACAACTGGCTGTCCAGTCTCTTCTTAAAAACTTCCAGTTTTGGAGCATTCACAACTTCTAGAGGCAGGTTGTTCCACTGGTTAATTGTCCTCACTGTCAGGAAGTTTCTCCTTAGTTCCAGGTTGCTTCTCTCCTTGATGAGTTTCCATCTGTTGCTTCTTGTCCTGCCTTCAGGCGCTTTGGAGAATAGCTTGACTCCCTCTTCTTTGGGGCAGCCCCTCAAATACTTGAAGATTGCTATTGTGTACAGCTCTTCTGAATCCCCTCCCATCATTTCTGGATATGGGGTGCCAGAATCTTTCACAGGTTCCCCAGAAGTGGCTTCATCCTTGCTGGGTACCGATGAGTAAGGATGACACTTCCCTTTGATATGAGGCATCTTCTGATGACGCCCAGAAGGACATTAGCTCACGTTATCTCCTACTCCTGACTCATCTTCAGCTGCTTGTCAGTGTCCACAGCCCAACATCTTCTCAGATCTCAGTTCTCCAAGCCCTCAATTCCCCATTTTGTACAGGCGTCCATTTCCCCCCTCCCTCCCTTGATGAAACAGGGAGTCCTATCGTTTGAGCTCCAAATTTCCAGGGCTAATCTGTAGCTCAGTGAGGTTTGCCCCATTTTACGACTTTTCTCGCCACCGTTGTTAAGTGAATCACTGCAGCTGTTAAGTCAGTCACCCGGTCGTTACGTGAATCCGGCTCCCCTCACTGACTTGGCTTGTCGGAAGGTCGCGAAAGGAGATCACGTGACACCCCCGGGACACGGCGACCGTCGTAAATATGAGTCGGTTGTCGAGAGTCCGAATTTTGATGATGATGATGATGATGATGATGATAATAATAATAATAATAATAATAATAATAATAATAATAATAATAATAATAATAATAATAATAATAATAATAATAATAATAATAAGAATGTTGGAAGGGACCTTGGAGGTCATCTAGTCCAACCCCCTGCTCAGGCAGGACACCCTAGACCAGATCATGCAACCCTGGTTGAAAGTGTTTGAAAAACGGTTACAAGCTGCTTTTTTTCAGGGCCGCTGTTAAGTTTGAACGGTCACTAAATGGACGGCTATAACTTGAGGACCGCGTGCGATCTCTTGATGTCTCCCCTAGGAAACCACAGCTCGTTTTTCACGGCAGTTTGGCAACCAATCCAGACGGATGTAATCGGAATCCCTTTGTCCTGAGGGTGGGACGCACCGACCATTGTTGCCCTCTGCAAA
>NW_015408283.1:0-2232 GCF_001527695.2 Protobothrops mucrosquamatus
TAAGACAGAACCTGACAATTATCTTAACTCTTAACACCTGATCTTCTAACCTTTCATGTTACGGGATGATGAAACAAGGTCTAGAATTCTAGTGAATTTAATGCTTTATGTTTCTGCCTTATCTTTATGTGTTTAAAATGGAGAATCATAATTTCCTACTACCCGCCCCACCTCATTTTACTGACAGACCCGGTCCGTGACTTGAAAATTTGACATATATATTTCTGTTGACTCATCCAACTGCAATGTTATCACCTCAGTTGCAAACAAAATTATAAAAACAATCAGGGGGTGTGGTTTGGAACCTTCTATACCAAAGGCAACTACACATTTCATTTACACTCATAGTTCTTTACCCAACCATTGCAAAATGATAATACAAATGAGAAAAAATGAGCCTCTTATTTAAAAAAAATAGAAAAGCCTAAAACAGATTTTTTTTCCTTCTCAGCAGCTATATTAACCATGTTGGAAGTTGAAGAAGTTAAAGCCATCACAGTCCTTCTTTTCATTTCATTGAGCATCTCTGTGATTTGATGAGTGCATAAAATTTTATTGTTTCAGTGCAGTTTTTAATTCTATTGCTTATTCGTTTTATTAATTAATGTATTGGCTCAACAAAGATGAAGAGCTTGTGAAAGAAAACAACTGGTAGTTCAGGTAGTCCTCAGCCTATGACTACAACTGAGCCCAAAATTTATGTTGTGAAGTGAGACCTTTGTTAAGTGGGTTTTGCCCCATTTTACCACTTTTCTTGCCACAGTTGTTAAGTGAATCATTGCAGGTTAAGTTAGTAACACAGTTAAGTGAATTTGGCTTCCCCATTGACTTTGCCTGTCAGAAGGTCACCAAAGATGATCACATGGCCCTGTAACATTGCCACCATCATAAATATGAACCAGTTACCATGCATCCAAATTTTGATTATGTAACCATGGGGATGTGTGAAAACCATTATAAGTCATATTTTTCAGCTCTATTGTAACTTTGAACAGTCACTAAACAAACTGTTGTAAGTCAAGAACTAGCTGTTCAGTGAAAGACCTCATAAAAACAACAACAACTGGTAGTACATATTATCAAATTGTGGAGTCAAATCTTTTCCATGTATTCAGATATGCTATTGAAATCTGCCCACCATTTTACACAATGCTTATTTTGTGTCTTGGCAATTTCACTGTTTAATAGTCCTTTCATCTAGCAAAGCATTTAACTAGTTGAATGTTTTGATTGATTTAAAATATTTTGAGGCTTCTTTTCTCTTCTCTTCTCTTCTCTTCTCTTCTCTTCTCTTCTCTTCTCTTCTCTTCTTTCTCCTTATCAATTTATTTTCTTTCTTTTTTGCCCTATCTTGTTATTGGACTAGGCTTCCAGATTCTTTCTTTTTTAAATGGATTTCTACTGATTTATTGAGCAGAATGACATTTCGGGTACTTCTTGTTTTATGGTATCATTTCTAAATGATTGAGCAAACCCCACTTCCTTTTAGCACTGTTAATGTTATCTAATTTGCTAACGAAACATCTGCAAGAAAATCACCAAGCTCAGAGAGCACCAAGGACTCCACAGTTCAACCCTGATAGAACCCTTTTCTATAAATTCTACACGAGTTTCTGTTGAAACTTAATAAACATGCATCATGGATGCATCCTGGAGAAATGTATTTATATTTCATTTTTTTCCATCTCAGTACTGTGATCTGAATGTAATTATTCTACTTCAATTCTAAATTATTTTGGAAGGAATAACAAAAAGTTATAATAGAATTTTCAATCACAATTCTAGATGAATTTGTCTTCTAGTTAATTAAAATCTATGTAGTATCACTTATCTTATTACAAAATACATTGTTATATTATTTACAACACTATCCAACTTTCTTTAGAGAAACTTTTGTTAGAGGTATTTTTAGCATACTGATTTTATCAATTCAAATACAGTAAAACCTTGCTTTAACAAACAAATGAGGTAGGGGATTGGGAGAAAGGAAATTGTGGCCCAGGCACAGAATTTAAATCTGAATGTTGTCAACGCTGCAAATACTGTATATTCTTGCTTTGACAATATGCAGAACTGTCTGGTATTTTTATAGTTAAACCAGGCAACAGGGAAAAAGGGAGGAGAATAAGGATAGCCCGGGAAAAAGAAACCGGAAGTAAATCACATCTTCCAAGTTAATTGGAAGATGTGAACCATGACCCCAAAATAAGGGGGGGGGGAATGCTTAGAATG
>NW_015408284.1:0-2232 GCF_001527695.2 Protobothrops mucrosquamatus
AGCCACATACACAATAGAAGAAAAATAGAGCAAGACAGGAAAAAATATATATTCGTTGTCTTTCACAGCATCTGCCAGAAACCAAAATATGAGATTCAGAGCAGTATTTTGCAGCAGGTAAATTTATCCTATAGTGGCAACCTCGGGATGAGAAATAATGGAACCATTAGCAACCTGGGCCGCGTAGGGTTTTTTTTTTTTTCCTTCCCAGAGTAATTCAGCTTGAAACAGCTTTTTTCCCTATGAGGCTTCTATCAATTTTTCATTTCCTTCCATTGCAATGCCTTATTCTTCTTGGTGCCGTTATTCAGATCTGGCTAACTTCTGCAGGCAAGTTCATTATTCCTTTCTTGTTGCAAAGTGAAATAAAGACTCTTCCTCAGTATAGCTGTGTTTCTACGCTGTATTCCCAGAGATTTGGGGCCTGCTATTTTATTCAGCACTCGGTTGTGTAGAATAAAAGCTACACAACCAAAGTCTGAATGAGTTGAGGCTATTTTTCTCACTGGAGGGGGGAGACCTTTACAATTTTGTTTTCAAAGCAAACTGGAATGCTTTAACCATTTTGGATTGGGAAATAAATTGTCTTACTTAGAAAATCCAGTCCCTGCATTATGTGATTACAGAGCTTCACAATCACAATCAATATGTAATAGAGAACTTGTATACCAGAGACAGATTCTTTGTATGTCTAATCACACTTGGCCAAATATTCTATTCTATTCTATTCTATTCTATTCTATTCTATTCTATTCTAGTCTAGTCTAGTCTAGTCTAGTCTAGTCTAGTCTAGTCTAGTCTAGTCTAGTCTTCTATTCTACTTTCTATTCTTTTCTGTTCTGTTTAGGACCAGTTATTCCCTTGTAGGCCAATTCACTTCCCAAGCTTCTTGTTGTGGGGAGAATAGAAAAAGGAAGGAATACTTCATTATCTTACGTTATTTATAAACAATAAAAACATGGAAAAAAATAAAAAATAAAATATGGACTACTGCACTCCAAGGTCTCTATATACAGTATGTCATCCCTGCCCCTCTAGTTTCTGATTTTTAAACACTGAGTGGAAGGTCTTTAAAAAGTTTGTCTATGCACTCTTTTGTAAACAAGTCTTTATCTGTAAATCATATGGAGGTTCTCAATCCATATGCTGTATATTTGAAGTTTAGGCAACTCTGGATAATATTCATGGATAGTCTGTAAGGTTGGGTAAAATTAGATTCAGAGATCCAGTGGAATTCAGATTATATAATGGTGATTCGTGCATTCCTAATAATAAGTACATGCAGATACATGCATAGAAGACATTAATAGTATATCTTCACTGATTTTGTCCAAAAAAGGAAGCTTTTATGTTTTATGTCATTATTTTTCCTTTTTTATGATAATTACAGTTGGGCCACATAGCCACATATCTATTCATCTTGTGAAGAAACGTGTCATAGTCATACCATACTAAAAAGCAGGTTGTAAATTAAACCAACCTGTTTCATCCATTTCACTCCATCTTCTTTCCCTGTTCAGTCTTCTCAATTCAGCACTAATTACAAATATGTGTAACAATAGTACGTACAACTTTGCATCTAGTCCAGACATGTCAAACTCGCAACATCACGTGACGTCACGCAACGTATTGGAACCTTTTCCCCATTACAGCAGTGGGGTGGGCATGGTTTCCTTGTGATGCATCCGGCCCATAGGCCAGCAGTTTGACACCCCTGATCTAGTCTTTACAAAATGTAACCTTCCCTTGTTACATGTCCACACAGACACACATAGATAACAGACACATATGTATAGTGGGAATTAAATTAGTAACATGGTTGTTAAGTGAATTTGGTTTCCCCGTTGACTTTGCTTATCAGAAGGTTGCAAAAGGTGCTCACATGACCCCAGGACACTGCAACTGTCATAAATGTGAATCAGTTGTCAAGCATCTGAATGTAAATCATGTGACCATGGGGATGCTACAACGGTCATAAGTGTGAAAAGTGGTCATAAGTCACTTCAGTGCCATTGTAACTTTGCACAGTCTTATTATTTATTTATTTATTTATTGAATTTATATCCCGCCCTTCTCCTTGCGGACTCAGGGCGGCTGACAATCAGTTAAAAAATACATCAATAACAATTACAAAATTAAAATTAGTTAAAAAGAAATATTTAAATGTTGTCTAATTAAAATATGATTAAAAACCCCTCTAAAAATTGCCCTAGGCCAGTCCCGCTTGTTGGA
>NW_015408285.1:0-2232 GCF_001527695.2 Protobothrops mucrosquamatus
TCTTTGTTGCTCTTCTCTGTACTCTTTCTAGAGTCTCAACATCTTTTTTACATCGTGGTGACCAAAACTGGATGCAGTATTCCAAGTGTGGCCTTACCAAGGCATTGTAAAGTGGTATTAATACTTCACATGATCTTGATTCTATCCCTCTGTTAATGCAGCCCAGCACTGTGTTGGCCTTTTTGGCAGCTGCAGCACAATGCTGGCTCATATTTAAGTGATTGTCCACTAGGACTCCGAGGTCCTTCTCAGTTACTACTATTGAGCAAGGTACCCCCTATACTATACCTGTACATTTGGTTTTTTTTGCCTAAATGTAGAACCTCACTTTTTCACCATTGAATTTCATTTTGTTAGATAACGCCCAGTGTTCAAGTCTGTCCAGATCCTCCTGTATCCTAAGCCTGTCTTCTGGAGTGTTGGCTATTCCTGCCAGCTTGGTGTCATCTGCAAATTTGATGATTTCCCCATCTATCCCCTCGTCCAAATCGTTGAAGATGTTGAAGAGCACTGGACCCAGAACAGAGCCCTGGGGCACCCCACTACACACTTCCCTCCATGTAGATGCGGTTCCATTGAGGACCACACGCTGAGTACAGCCAGTCAACCAGCTACGGATCCATCTGGTGGTGATGCTGTCTAACCCACATTTTTCTATCTTATCAAGTAATAGGTTGTGATCTACTTTATCAAATGCCTTACTGAAGTCCAAGTAAATTATATCCACAGCATTCCTCTGGTCCACTAATTTTGTCACTTGGTTAAAGAATGCAATAAGATTTGTCTGGCATGATCTGTTTTTGACAAACCCATGTTGGCTTATAGAGCCTCCATCTTTTTTTCCAAATCTTTTCTTTGGCCTGGATAATCTTTTACATGGAGAATTACCCTCTGTAAATTTGTATATATGGCTCATTTTTTCTGATAAGCAGCCACCAACTGGGTCTTTTCTTCTCTTGGTTTGCTTCATTTACTCTTATGGCAGTCAAGGAAAGCTTAAAGACAAAAATAATCTCCCTCTCATTGCAGCCAGTGAAAGAAGGAGAAAGGGAGGAGATGAGATTGTCTCCTTGAGCAGCAAAGCAATTGAGCCATTTATTTCAGTGCAGAAGTGCCACTCAGGTTTTATCTAGAGGCTGTCCACTTTAATCCTTTGATGAATGTTACTGCAGATCTGGGCACACTTAAATGTTCATTATACAAACCTCTACAACTTCAGCTAACCAACAATCCCCTATCTTACTGAGATTTTCTCACAAGTAAGATATACTGTATAAGGCTGAAGAGTAGGAAGTTTATTCGAGTTTAAATTTTCATGAATTAGACCGTGTCTAATTCCTTGTCCGGGTAGTTTGAAAGAAGCCTCTGTAATTTTATTCTCAGGCATGTATTGAAAGGAAAGATGCTATAGCTTATATCTTTAAGATATGCTATAACCTTGACATACACCACTGAACTTTGCCGGCCTCAGGCCACAATACCTCATCAGAAGTAGATATTTTCAGAGGGTTTTCCTAACTTTGTGATTCTCAGTGCCACACAGATTTAGCCTTTCACTGACAAACTAACTCATGGGGTCTGGTATTCTACAATACATGGGATTTCCACTCAAAGCTTATTCAATACATTCCATTATTTGAGGCAGAGAAGCAATATAGTATGTTTTGCTCTAGGTCAGGGGTATCAAAGTGCCGGCCCGCGGGCGCTGCATCATACGGAGGCAGCGCCCACCCCAGCTCCGGCAATGCAAAAAATGTCATGATACATCGTGACATGTCACATGATGTGGCAAGTTTGACGCCCATGCTTTAGGTCAAAAGTACAGTATCCCCTAAACTAAGTGAATTATTTTAGCCTATAAGATGGGAAATATAAGAACCTGTTTCAATCCCTGACCCTAAAACTATAATAAGAACAATATATGTTACTAACCATCTGATGCCCTCCTTTGACTGCCAAAATCTGAGTGATATGTTGGCTAATGCTAAGGACCTAACTAAGTTAACCCTAGTAACAACTGGCTCATTTTGCTAAGACACCTGAGGTTTCTAGGTTAGGCTGAGACTTTGAGCAGTGACTGCACCCATAATGCTGAGAAACTGAATGAAATAGTCAAAAGAAATGATGTTTCCATACAATTGTTTCTAATCTTCTTTGTGTGCACCACTACATTGCCTCTAAAACATTTTGAGGACCCCTGAATTAGAGTGAAGTCAGCAGCATAATGGCTTG
>NW_015408286.1:0-2232 GCF_001527695.2 Protobothrops mucrosquamatus
CAACCTCCTGCTCAGGCAGGAAACCCTATACCATTTCGGACAAATGGCTGTCCAGTTTCTTCTTAAAAACTTCCAGTGTTGGCGCATTCACCGCTTCTGGAGGCAGGTTGTTCCACTGGTTAATTGTTCTAACTGTCAGGAAGTTTCTCCTTAGTTCTAGGTTGCTTCTCTCCTTGATTAGTTTCCATCCGTTGCTTCTCGTCCTGCCTTCAGGCGCTTTGCAGAATAGCCTGACTCCCTCTTCTTTGTGGCAGCCCCTGAGATATTGGAACACTGCTATCATGTCCCCCCTCGTCCTTCTCTTCATTAAAGTAGACATACCCAATTCCAGCAGCCTTTCCTTATATGTTTTAGCCTCCAGTCCCCTAATCATCTTTGTTGCTCTTCTCTGTACTCTTTCTAGAGTCTCAACATCTTTTTTACATCGTGGTGACCAAAATTGGATGCAGTATTCCAAGTGTGGCCTTACCAAGTATTAATACTTCACGTGATCTTGATTCTATCCCTCTGTTAATGCAGACTAGCACTGTGTTGGCTTTTTTGGCAGCTGCAGCACACTGCTGGCTCATATTTAAATGATTGTCCACTAGGACTCCGAGGTCCCTCTCGCAGTTACTACTATTGAGCAAGGTACCACCTATACTATACCTGTACATTTGGTTTTTCCTGCCTAAATGTAGAACCTTACTTTTTTCACCATTGAATTTCATTTTATTAGATAGCGCCCAGTGTTCAAGTCTGTCCAGATCCTCCTGTATCCTAAGCCTGTCTTCTGGAGTGTTGGCTATTCCTGCCAGCTTGGTGTCATCTGCAGATTTGATGAGTTCCCCATCTATCCCCTCATCCAGATCGTTGATGAAGATGTTGAAGAGCACTGGGCCCAGAACAGAGCCTTGGGGCACCCCACTACACACTTCCCTCCATGTAGATGCTGTTCCATTGAGGACCACATGCTGAGTACGGCCGGTCAGCCAGCTACGGATCCATCTGGTGGTGATGCTGTCTAACCCGCATTTTTCTATCTTACCAAGTAGTAGGTTGTGATCTACTTTGTCAAATGCCTTACTGAAGTCCAAGTAAATTATATCCACAGCATTCCTCTGGTCCACTAATCTTGTCATCTGGTCAAAGAATGCAATAAGATTTGTCTGGCATGATCTGTTTTTGACAAACCCGTGTTGGCTTTATACGTCCAAAAATGGCAAAACTGCATTAAAAAGCTCACATTATAAAAGATAAAGTGGATACACAATATATTTTTTAAAAATATTTAAATCATTTAAATATTCACTGTAAGTTACTGTTTCAGTAAAGGAATGTGTTATTTCTCTTGGTGAAATCCAATAGTATAGATCTGCTGATACAATTCCTTTTGTCAGAAAAACCAAAAGGCATATCTATCACCCCTCTTTGAGTTCCCCAAATGTCCTCAAAATCTACACTGGAGGGTCCTCAACTTTTCAGCATAGATCCTGAGGGTACAGGGGAAAAGAGGAGGAGAAGATAAATATAAGAAGGAGGAGATAAAAGAAAATCCTTTCGTGCCAGGGAATGTTTCAGATTGGGTTTCAGACCATGTATTATTTTCCCTTCAAAACTGTCTTTGTTAATTTTTAAAATATGGTAAGTTTAACAGTGAACAACTAGTCAGATTATAAGCTTAATGTTAAGCCTGTTCTCCTTCACTGTGCTAAAAATAGTTTAATGTATGAACCTATAATTTTGTAGCTACAGCAGTCATTGTGAGAAAGTAATGTAGGTAATGAATATGTACATAATTAAATATCTAAAGCAGTTTGTGCAGTCCTGTTCGTGCACTATGCTTTTAAAACTATTTCATCCCAACTGTGGAAGATTTATAAGAGGTCTTTATTCTTTAAAAAGAAAATTTCTACATCTTTCTACACATCTACATTTCTTACAACTACATTCATAGATGCAAGGTCTTTCATGGCCCACCACTCTGACTATTTCATACAAAGGCTTTTCTGTTTCTTTCTAATTGTAAATGTTGCAAGGGGAAAAAATTGCACGGCACTGAGGAAATCATGAAGGATGCATCTCCAATGGAAGGACAGTTCCAGAAACTGTTCCAGTTTCTTTCTACTCTTAGAAACTTCAGAATTGTTAACTAGATCTCATTTGTCAAAGGGAGCTATTTCAGTAGTGGCATGATTCTGTACGGCAGTAATGACTGAGATCATGCATTGCACTGGAAGATAAAAAATATTG
>NW_015408287.1:0-2232 GCF_001527695.2 Protobothrops mucrosquamatus
AGTTTTTAAGAAGAGACTGGACAGCCATTTGTCTGAAATGGTGTAGGGTTCCTGCCTGAGCAGGGGGTTGGACTCGATGACCTCCAAGGTCCCTTCCAACTTTATTATTATTATTATTATTATTATTATTATTATTATTATTATTATTATTATTATTATTATTATTATTATTATTATTATTATTATTATTATTATTACTTGCATGTGCATGCTTTCAAACTGCTAGGTGGGCAGGACAAGTATATCACTAGTTAACATCTATTGTACCATTTTCTAAACTAGCTGAAAATGACCCTCCAGGATTGTCTTCTAACCAGTCTTTTCCTGCTCCAAACTAGAGATCGAAAACTTAACCTCTTTTTCTCTCTCCTGTGTTGTAACAGGTTCTATGAATTGCTGGGAAAACTGTTGGATATTATAATATTTTTTGTGTGTTTAATCCCCCAATCACTGTTTTGCATCAGGCAATCATGCTTCGTATTAGTTTTGTGCATGATACTCTTAATGAGGGTAAAATGGGGTTTCTCTGGAAGATAAGAGTTAAGCCGATCGTTATAGATATTTTATTTTAACAAATATTTTTATCCTTAAGCATTGAGAGTTATCATTGAAGAGGGATGATTTTTCTCTATGACAGATGGAGGCTCACATGGCAAAGTATAAACAATGTGTCACCTAGTGCTGAAAACTTATTTTGTTGTTTTGTTTTGTTTTTTACATTAGCCACAGATGGCTTGGCACATTTTAAAAAATTATATACAAACTGGTCCCTAACTTTATATTTTCCTTCATTCTGTATTTGCATTTTTTATCTTGGGACCATGCAATTTCTACTCAAGAGGTTTACAGGTAGTCCTCAACAAATGGCTGTAATCTTGAGCTCAGAGTTACAGTCATAAGTCATTGCAGTCCTAAGTTGAGCCATCACATGATTGGATTTGAAGTTATGACTGTTTTTCATTATGGTTGTTAAGCAAACACAGTGGCTGTTAGTTGAATACAGCAGTTAGTTGTTAAACAAATTCATTTTTCCCAGTGAATTTTCCAACATTTTTTTGTTGGAAACTGGAAATAAATTCTGGAAACCAACAACAACAACAAATCCCATTGCAAATCATGTTCGTGTGACTGCAGGACTGCAAACAGCTGTAAAGGTGAACCAATTGCCAAGGGCCCAAAATGCAATCATATGACCTCAGATGTGTCTGTGTGCAGTCATCCTAACTCTGAAAATGGGGAGATTCACATACGGTAACTCTGAAAGGTTGCTAAGAAACTGGTTGTAAGTTAATATTTTTCAACCTTGGCAACTTCTAGACATGTGGATTTCAACTCCCAGAATTCCCCAGTTAGTATGAGCATTACTGACAATTCTGGGGATTGAAATCTACACACCTAGAAATTGTCAAGAAAACGCTCGGCTAACTTGAATCTTACAGTAGCATTCCAGCTACAGTATAGAGATGTGCATGTTTAGAAAAATCTTCTACTTCCCCACTATATATTTGTCTGGTTCCCTCCTCCCAACCCCCCCAAAAAAACATGGTAGTATAGCAACAGCATAGTAGGAAATAGAAAAATTTCCTTTACTAGTGCTGATCCTGCTGCTAATCAATCCATTTTTTTTTTAAAAGTGAAACAACAAAACAACAACTTGCAAATAGTCCACACTGGACTGAATTCTAGAGTTATGTGTGAGAGGAAAAAATATTTCTGAACTCACTATGCTCCATTCCTGACTTTCTTATCAAGCTCTTTTCCTTTTCCAAATCAAAACTCCCAAAACTTTAATAAAAGTCCAGTGCTTAAACTATTAATAACTAACACTATTATAACACTGCTAAGATTCCTTAAGTGAAATGGATCGATTAGTCATACAGTAAAAGACCAGTAGACTGTCCTACAGGAAACAATTATTTTCTTCTGTCTGGGTTGTTTATAATAACTTGCAAGCATGTTTTTTTTTCCTTAGGGTGTTAGCCTGTGATAGAAGTGAAACACTTGCCAGAAACTCTTAATACTGTAAAACTAAGAGAAAACCTCTTTTGGTTCATTCCTTTACAGCCTTAATAACTCTGAGGAGTTCAGATAAACATAGCTTGTCTGTGATATCCACTTTCTCTACAGTGGCACACCACTTTGCTCAATAGAGAATAGTCCACCTTTTTGAGGCTTTAGGCATAATAACAAAAACAGAGAGGGGATTCATTGTTGACCATGCTAGACGTTACT
>NW_015408288.1:0-2232 GCF_001527695.2 Protobothrops mucrosquamatus
AGAGACAGAGACAGAGACAGAGAGACAGAGACAGAGAGAAGAGAGAAGAGATCTATACATACAGTTAAATATTTATATTTTCCATTTTTTACTTGAGACTTCTAGCCTTGTCATATACTTTCTACAGAAGAGAAGAAATTGCAAAATGAGTGAGGGAATTGTTTTATCTCTCCTTTTCCCTAATGTTCACCTCTTGCACTGCCTCGCACACCTCAGCTGGCTTAGAATCAGAAAGCAGATAAATTTACCTTCTTTCATCTTATCTTCATCCGAGCTCATCCTCCTTATCTTCCTGCACAATGTATACACCAATTGAGCAAATAAAATAAAACTACTAGCATTTTTTTTGGGGGGGGGGGAGGAAAAAGTAGCCTTGTAAAACCAAGACATCCGATCCAACGTACTAGCCTCAATTTTGTTTATGGTGTTTGTTTTTTTACCTCTCGTTCCTCCAACAGCCATTCAACGTTAAATATAGGCTCGTGGGATGTATAGAAAATGTAAGGGTACACTCGAGATTTTCTCAAAAAGGATATTTATAAATCCCAGGGTTTTCCACAGTTCCGTGTGCCCAGAATCCCTGTTTTAGCTGCTGTAAATTCTGCTGGTTTTTAAGCCTCTGGTTTGGCACAGGAAACAAAAAGGACAGGTAGAGACTTCAATGGATAGCTAGGACTGCAGTAAAAAAACAATTTCAGCCAACCTGCTTTCCTTCCACTGAGGAGCTTTACACTGCATGAGCCAGAAAGTGGGCTGTGGAAATATCTACAGACCCATGACATCCTGGATATAATCTGTTTCAGCTTCTCCCCTCAGGACGTCGCTACAGGGCATTGCACGCCAAAACAACTAGACACAAGGACAGTTTTTTGTCCCCCATGCCACCACTCTGCTGAACACCTAACTCCCGCAGGACTCTTCTTGTGCCTAAAGAATATCTACCCGTGTACTAGGGCCGTGTTGCTGTTATCCTTTACATCTTCTCATCTTTCCCATCTTCCCATCTTTCCCACTGCCTTATTATTTATTATTGTTAACTATGATTTATGATCGATGACTTATCGCTTAATTGTTTGTATGTACACTGAGAACTTATGCACCTTGTGTGTCCAATCACATTTGGCTAATAAACTATCCTATCCTATCCCATCCCATCCCATCCCATCCCTTTCCTTTCCATTCCATTCCATTCTATTCCATTCCATTCCATTCCATTCCATTCTATTCTATTCTATAATTCTATTCCCTTCCCTTCCGTTCCATCCCATTCCATCCCATCCCATCCCATTCCATTCCGTTCCGTTCCATTCCATTCCATTCCATTCCATTCCATTCCATTCTATTCTATTCTATTCTATTCTATTCTATTCTATTCTATTCTATTCTATAATTCTATTCCCTTCCGTTCCATCCCATCCCATTCCATTCTATTCCATTCCATTCCATTCTATTCTATTCTATAATTCTATTCCCTTCCCTTCCCTTCCATCCCATTCCATCCCATCCCATCCCATCCCATTCTATTCTATTCTATTCTATTCTATTCTATTCTATTCTATTCTATTCTATTCTATTCTATTCTATTCCATTCCATTCCATTATATAATTCTATTCCCTTCCGTTCCATCCCATCCCATCCCATCCCATCCCATTCCATTCCATTCCATTCCATTCTATTCTATTCTATTCTATTCTATTCTATTCTATAATTCTATTCCATTCCATTCCATTCTATAATTCTATTCCCTTCCCTTCCATCCCATTCTATTCTATTCTATTCTATTCTATTCTATTCTATTCTATTCTATTCTATTCTATTCCATTCCATTCCATTCCATTCCATTCTATAATTCTATTCCCTTCCGTTCCATCCCATTCAATTCCATTCTATATTCTAATTCTAATTCTAATTCTAATTCTAATTCTAATTCTAATTCTAATTCTAATTCTAATTCTAATTCTAATTCTAATTCTAATTCTATTCCATTCCATTCCATTCCATTCTATAATTCTGTTCCATTCCATTCCATTCCATTCTATTCTATTCCTTCCTGATCTTTATATTCGTTTTCAGCTTTCTGACCACATCCGAAGCTGGAATTATCCTATAGATAATTTAGCCCATCTGCCAGGAAAAATAAAATGGATGTATTAAGAGATGTGGAGGGAGACATAATTTAATCTAAAGTTAGATTGGGGGGGGAAACTATTTTAGAAAGGGTTTTTTTTATA
>NW_015408289.1:0-2232 GCF_001527695.2 Protobothrops mucrosquamatus
AAAATTATATATCAATGGAAAGATAATTTAATCAAGAATGTAATGCAACATAGTTTGTTCAATTATCTGTACTGTATTCTATGAAAAGTTATAGCCAAATAACCAGAAAAAGGAAGCACAACTTGCTTAGGTTGATATCAGGTAGCTTTCCTTCATCTGATTGTAGCCAATGAGCATGAGTGTTTAGAGAGCCAATCAGATGTCATCTTGTTTTGGCAATGAGCCAATCAGATCACCGTAGGATTCAGTTATTGATGTCATGTATTGAAGCTGAGAGGAGGACATTTGTCAGTGTGTTATGTGATCGCTATCAAGTTGGTTGGGTTTTTTGGTGTTCTTCCATTTAGTGAGCTTGTAAAACGTAATAAAATTAAAGTAATGGTGCAAAGAGTTGACTGGTCGCCCAGAAAGCGATGTAAAATAGTATTATTAAGTGAACAAGGCTACCCTTATAAAGAAATTAGAAGAAAAATTGGTGAAAACTTAACCAAAGGTGGCATATCTACTGTACACTTTTCCCAAAAGGTTTCCACAATTTTGGCCACTACTGTATGTGCAGTTCTGGACAATTATAAATCAAGCTTAGTTGGCCATATTCAACATGACAGCCATTCTTTGATAGAACGTCTAACATGCTCTCAAAATTCCAGATGTGTTCACTGGTTTAAAGAGATTAGGAAGCCAGGCTTTATCAGTGCAGCTTCCAGTATCTTTTATGCAGCCCATTTTCCCCCCTCTGTCTATATTTACTTAAACCGTACTCCGTAATCTTTAGTGTTTTTTCTTTAGGCAAAACAACTATGGAATGAACATTCTTTAGAAATTACTTCTTTGGAGCCAGGTGAAGAAACATCTTGTACTACGTGAATTCTCTTAGTAGAAATCTGAATGTTGTGGTTGTACCATGTTGGGTGGCGCAAAGCGGTTGGGCGTTCCCTCTAACTTTGCAGCCATCGAGTCTGCTATGTTGGGCTTTGGGGAGGGGAGATGTTTAAGTAGAGAAATGTGTGCCTCAAACCTCATTGCAACACAATCTGGAGGTGCTTGGCAAGCTGTAAAGTGAGGGTTGAGGGCTGCATGTCATTCATGAGCTGTGAGGTCCTTGGTGTTCTCTGAGCTTGGTTATTTCCTTGCAGACGTTTCATTACCCAACTAGGTAACACCATCAGTGCTAGAAGGACATCAGGTTGTTTTCTATTTATATACAAAGTGGCTTGCCCTGTCAGTGTTGGTGGGCATGTCCTTGGTAGCCTATTGTTTAATGTTTGATTGTTTGTCTGAGCTGGTCGTTCCTTGATTGATTATGGGTCTAGTATTAATCGCAGTATTAATCTCTGCTTATATGGATGTAGATTGCTGGCAAGGAAATGTAGTAGTAGTAGTAGTAGTAGTAGTAGTAATAATAATAATAATAATAATAATAATAATAATAATAATAATAATAATAATAATAATAATAATAATAATAATAATAATAATAATAATAATAAAGTTGGAAGGGACCTTGGAGTCATCTAGTCCAACCCCCTGCTCAGGCAGGAAACCCTAAACCCTATACCATTTCAGACAAATGGCTGTCCTGTTATGCTCTTTTCGTTTTTTTTTTTATTGTCTCCTTTGAATGGTATGTTGTTTATCTCTATGTGCCTGTTGAAGGGAGCAGAGAAAGCAAACCCACTCCCTTCTAGGACTGATAACGTTAGCTAGTTGGGTAATGAAACATCTGCAAGAAAACAACCAAACTCAGAGAGCACCAGAGACCTCACGGTTCAACGCTGAGCTATAAATATTCTCTTCTGTCGGTCCTCAGGAGGTTTAGGTTGCTACCCCACTTTTTAAAGACCAGACACAGATCCCATGGAAACCATTGGCATGTGTTCTCAGCCTGCAGGTGTGACCCTCGTGGGATCACCACGGATAGCAGCCCCTGCGACCAGATCAGCGGCGATTGCTATTGCAAGCGTTTTGTAACTGGGCAATACTGCGACCAGTGTTTGGTGAGTGAGGGTTGTATCACTTGGATTTGTGCTGCGCATCCTTTGAGCCTAGTAGTTCCTAATGAGTGTGTTGGTCCTTCTCTTTCACAGCCTGAATACTGGGGTTTGAGCTATGATGTGGCAGGCTGCCGAAGCTGTGCTTGTGATTTTGGAGGCGCCTACGACAATAGGTAGGACTGCAGTGAGCAGACACCAAAGGGCAGCAGGAGAAACATTTTAAGTGGCTCTCGGGAGA
>NW_015408290.1:0-2232 GCF_001527695.2 Protobothrops mucrosquamatus
TTATCATAATGTGTATCATTACACATTTATTTGACCAAAGGCTTATTAGAAATGATTAGAAGCAATTTTAAACTATGCTTTAAATGCGGTCATAGCAATGCCATAGCAATACAAGTCAGTGAGGACAAACTTTTGCCTTTAAGATGCATTAGTTTACATTAGAGAAATCAGTTTACAATTTGGATTTTGCTAGGTTACATATAAATATCTCAAAAACCCAAATCAAGCCTGCCTCAAGGCCTCTTCTCTGATTAGGAGCTGTAATAGACAAGGAGCTTATTTTGTGTTCTGATTCCAAAACCCCTCCCATGTTCTCTTGGGAAGAAGCATGGTTCTGGTGAATGTTTATTTTTAGATAAGCACCAAAACTAAACAAAACTTGTAAACTACTGCATAGTAGATGTTTTTACTGGTAAATTACTCCTCTCCTTTGCTGAGAAATAAAAGAAACTTAGAATTAGAAATGCATGATTTGAGGTTTGGAGAGCAATTAACTGCACAAGAGATTTAGTTTTTATTGGGTTTTTTCTGTGTATTTAAGAGTTAAGGTAAATAATAAGACATTTAGAAGTGAGCAGCAGAAGACAAAATGTGAAACTGATCAATGTGAAACTGCTAAAATGTATAAACTTTTATTGAAATTTGAAACAGAAGAACAAGTGAAAGACTGCATGATAAAATGGGCTAAGAACTTTGGATATTATTTAGTGATGGAACAGTGGAAAATATGTGGTTAAAAAGATTGAAATTTACATTATGTTGTAACTTAAAATACATTTTTAAATAAAATGATGTATTATAGATCATTTATAAAATGATCTATCATTCAGAAAAATGTCTAGAATGCATAAAGGTACTTCAAATTTATGTTGAAAATGTGGACAACATGAGGGGTCATTTTATGATGCATGGTGGACTTGTAAAAAAATCAGAAATTTCTGGATTCAAATACATATATTGTTACAAAGGTTAACTAACATTCAACTGAAACCAGAAATTTTCTTGAAGGAATTAATGGATAATCAATTAGAAAAGGAGCCATGGAAAATTACTTTTATGTACTGGCGAGACAATTATATGAGCAAACACTGAAACAATCTTAAATATCCACAATGGAAGAATGGTTGGTGAAGATGACAGAGTTAGTAGATATGGCAAAATTAACTTGTTTCATTAGAGAAAGATCAACAACTACATTTATCTGTGACTGGAAACCCTTATGGACTTTTTGCTGAAAAAGAGAAAAATGAACTTACGATTTATGGGTTTAAAAATTAGAAAGGGTAGTCTATTTCAAGAAAGAAATTATGATGTAACCTTAGAGAGAGAGAGGTAATATATAAATACATTTATAATTATTATTAAAATGTTTGGAAGCTGCTTCTTTATAATATTTTCTATTTTTTCTGTCTTTTTCTATTTTTTTTCTTACATTCACTGTTCTTATTTTCTTTGTTTCCCCCCCCTAATACTTGTATTGTTTTTATCTTGTTAAAAATTTCTTCAATAAAAATTATATTAAAAATTACTCCTATTCTTTCCCATTAAATATCAAATAAACGTGATTTGTTCAAAAGATGGTTATAAATCATTCTATTATTTATAGTGGTTACTTTACTAGTTAAATAATCTAATGCAGGGGTTCCCAATTGGGGGTGCCCCTGGGGGTGCGAGACGATATTCCAGGGGGTGCAAAAACTTGGGTTTAGAAGTTTCAAAATTATAGTGTATATGCATAATTCATTATTTTAAACTTTTGTAAGGGGTGCGAGAATATATCAGAAGCGTTCTAGGGTATAGAAAAGGTTGGGAGCCACTGATCTAATGCAACCACTTAAAACAATTAAGATTAAATGATTTTAAACAGCATTTTATAATTAACTGGAAAACCTTTGTTCAAATATGACATTTCCATTCATGTAGATTTGCACAGGAATTTGTTCTAATTAGCTTCTCAAATTCAGGAAGTACACATTAGATTCCTATGCCATTACTGCAACATGAGTGATACCTTCATGAGTTGTTACCACCAGTACCCCAGCAATAGAAATGGTTACATTCTAGAATCAAGTGGGATCAGAGGTATCAACAACCTATATCTAGTCTTTCCTGAATACAGATATTGGCAAAATGCTCTCACATAGCAATGCTAATGTAATAATCTGGCTTAGCTCCCTCGCAGTTCAAAGTGAGATGCAAAAACAATATACCTTCACTCATTTTCTGACTGGA
>NW_015408291.1:0-2232 GCF_001527695.2 Protobothrops mucrosquamatus
GGAATGAAATAAAACTTTTCCTAACAAATTGAGAAATTTAATAATGTTAAAATATGAGCTTTTCCTTACCTATGAATCTCCATTATTTCTTCAGCAATCATCCTTCCAATTTTACCAGCACCGGCTCGTGTTCCACCTGGAATACCAGGAACTGTGGGAAGGGCCCTTTTTGGACCACCTTAAAAAGATTTTCAAAAAAAAAAAAAGAAAAGAAAAAAAGAAAATGCAATTAAATAAAAAGGGAAAGAAAAAGGACACACAAGCTAATATATGCCTGCAATCTACACATTTATTCTGAATATAGGTAGTCCTCGACTTATGGCTACAACTGAGTTCAAACTTTCCATTGCTAAGGAAGATGTCAAATTAATTCTGCCCCATTTTACGAACTTTCTTGCTACAGTTAAGTGAATCTGGCTTCCACATTGACTTTGTTTGTCAGGTCGCAAAAGATGATCACATGACCCCAGGACACTGCAACCATCATAAATACATGCCAGTTGCCAAGCATTTGAATTTTAATCACATGACCACCACAGGGATACAACAATGGTGGTAAATGTGAAAAACAATCATAAATCACTCTTTTCAATGCTACTGTAACTTCAAATGGCCACTAAACAAATTGTAAGTTGAGGATTACCCTTTGCAATTGTTATAATTCTATTTTTTTTTGTTTCCTTTGGTTTCAATCTCATCTTATTTCACTAAACATTAATTTCAATGCAGTAAAGTTGTTCTAACATTACATGAAAAGTAAGGCACTGTGTATTTTATGCTTAAGCTGTGATTTTAATATATTTCACGGTCATTGGCATGCATTCCTACGGAAAGCCTGACTCTATTAATCCTGATTCTTGAGAGCTGTTGAATGCATTTTTATGTATGACCTTTTTCATATAAGACAAATCTCTTTTAAAACTCAGATGATGTTTTTCCAGGGATAAAAGTCCTTCTACCTGTTGGAAAGAAGTAATTTCTATTTCCTGCTACAATTCTTACGTTAAAGATATTCAATTTTCCTTAAATGGCAAAAAATTGAAATCTTAATTTTTTTTAAGTTGATCCTACCCACCACTTTTTGTAGGTAGCCCCTGGTGTACTTATGCGAGGTTAAGTGCCTGTAAAAAAAGTAACTGTACTGCATGGGATTTAAAAGACCGCCCTGGGATACAAAGTCATTTAATGGGCTTTTCTAGCCAAGCTTACTGCATTTCACAATGAGTTTATAAGGTATTGCAAGCCTGTTACAGGAGGAAATCACTGAAGATGAAGAACTTTCAGTATCTCTATTGTTAAGATAGATACAACTGAGAAATGCAAGCTTATTGACCACAGTTACAAAATCTCCTTCAAAACATAATTTTCTTGGCTATCTTCTCACATACCTAACATACTAGGTACACATACTCCTTGATTACTTCAGCAACTCCAAATGGCTGGATTTTATTTGGGAGAAATCTCTGCTCCTCTTTCAATATGATGTTGCAGAGGCTACTTCACTTGATTCCAAATCATCACATAACCTGAACATATGCCGTATTTTCCGGCGTATAAGATGACTTTCTAAACCCTGAAAATCTTCTCAAAAGTCGGGGGTCGTCTTATACGCCCAGTCATCTTATACGCCTGAAAATACGGGTATTCAGGCAGGCTTCCAGAGTTCGGCTGGCAGGATGCAGGTAACCCCTCCCCCCGTCCTGCCGCCTCCCACCGCACCGCACCGCTCCGCGTCCTGCGCCTCCGTGTCTCAAGCCTCTGTGGCACAGAACTGCTGGCGTTATGCTTGGGCGGAAGACTTTTTCTTTTACAGATGGGGCGGGTGGGCCTGACATTCGCGCGCAGGCAGGACCCCGCCCGCCGAGCCACCACGCCGGACCCCCGCCTGCCATCGCCCTCCACGCCAGCCTGCTCCGTCTCCAGACCTCCCAGCTGACGGGCGCAGGTCCGGGGGTCGCCAGCTGACAGGCGCAGGAGTTCAGCGCTGCAGCAGCCTCCCCTTCGCCCTCCGCACCGGCCAAAGCGTTGCCTGACATTCCAGCTGACGGGCGCAGGTCCGGGGGTCGCCAGCTGATGGGCGCAGGAGGTAGGCGCTGCTGCGGCCTCCCAGCCGCTTGGTTCTTCGCCTGGAGCAGTTGCAAGGGCTTGCATGGTCGCCGGCGGTGGGGAGCGCGTCAGCGGCCCTTGGGGACCATGCAAGCCCTTGCAACTGCTCCAGGCGAAGAAGCAAGC
>NW_015408292.1:0-2231 GCF_001527695.2 Protobothrops mucrosquamatus
ATGTCTTTGTCTTCCTAAGCTTCTAGCTGGGGGTCTCCAACCTTCCTGGATTATTTACATCTGCATTTCTACAGAGCTGGTTTCTGCTTGGGGGAGGGAGACTTGGGGCTATTAAAAAAAACTGGGCATGCTTTTCTGCTTCTTTAAGATCCTTTGAGGAAATATATTTTTCTGCCCTTTTAATATTTCCTTTCTCTGGAGGGGGCTGACTTCCCACAGGGGTCAGGATTGAGGACTGGGAGCTATGAAGGTGTAGTTCACCTGTAGAAGTTGTGAAGGCAATGTAGTAGTAGTAGTAGTAGTAGTAGTAGTAGTAGTAGTAATAATAATAATAATAATAATAATAATAATAATAATAATAATAATAATAATAATAATAATAATAATAATAATAATAAAGTTGGAAGGGACCTTGGAGGTCATCTGGTCCAACCCCCTGCTCAGGCAGGAACCCTACACCATTTCAGACAAATGGCTGTCCAGTCTCTTCTAAAAACTTCCAGTATTAGATCATTCACCGCTTCTGGAGGCAGGTTGTTCCATTGGTGAATTGTTCAACTGTCAGGAAGTTTCTCCTTAGTTCTAAGTTGCTTCTCTCCTTGATCAGTTTCCATCCATTGCTTCTCGTCCTGCCTTCAGGCACTTTGGAGAATAGCTTGACTCCCTCTTCTTTGGGGCAGTCCCTGAGATATTGGAACACTGCTATCATGTCCCCCCTCGTCCTTCTCTTCATTAAACTAGACATACCCAATTCCAGCAACCGTTCCTCGTCTGTTTTAGCCTCCAGTCCCCTAATCATCTTTGTTGCTCTTCTCTGTACTCTTTCTAGAGTCTCAACATCTTTTTTACATCGCGGTGGCCAAAACTGGATGCAGCATTCCAAGTGTGGCCTTACCAAGGCCTTGTAAAGTGGTATTAATACTTCACGTGATCTTGATTCTATCCCTCTGTTAATGCAGCCTAGCACTGTGTTGGCCTTTTTGGCAGCTGCAGCACACGGCTGGCTCATATCTAAGGGATTGTCCACTAGGACTCCGAGATCCCTCTCACAGTTACTACTATTGAAAGTCTACTTGAGGAAGCCATTTGTTGCAACCATCCACCAGTCCAGTAGTCAGGCTCTTTGAGGCAGGTCTGCAGGACCAAGGTAAGACTGTGGTCCAGGCAGAAAAGAATCCCGTGCAAAAAGATCTGCCAGGCAATTAGGGTTCAGGGGATAAAAGGATTACATTGCACACCCTAACAATGGAATGGCAGCTCTCAAGCAAGCTATACTGGAAGCTGCTAGTCTCTTATCTTCTCCGCTGCAAAGGCAATCGAGTTGCCCTTTAGTTCCCTTAATGTTTTTCTCTTGAAATTGAACACTTTAGCACTCACTGGCCACCTGATGTTGCTGCCGTTGCTATCGCTTGCTTAGCTGTTTTTTCTCCTCCTTCTTCTTCTCCTTCTCTTCTCCCTCCTCCTCCTCCTTTTTCGCTCAAGGGACTGATTCTGGCCCAGGCTGCTGGCTTGATTTATTTAGATACAAGGTTTCCATAGAGCAGGGGTGTCAAATTGCCGGCCCATGGGCCGGACGCATCATCTGGAAGCTGCACCCATCCCATTGCCGGCAATGGCAAAACCGTCCCGATACGTTGCGCGACGTCACATGACGTCGCGAGTTTGACATGTCTGCCATAGAGTATTTCAGCCTCTCTTTCCATCCAAGAAGCCTTCCATGATACATAAGAGGTCATGGACAGGAGAATGTTTCACATTACCTGGGCCTTGGGTTTCGCACAGCATGCTGATCCTAACAAAGTTTTGTCTGATCTGCCCATTTTTCTGAGTTTTGCATGACACACGGGATTAATCAAACAGCCAGGCTTTGCACAACAAATTAAACTGAAATATAGTTGACTAATTTGTGGCTTAGTGTTATGTGAAAATAGCCTGGCTTTTTTGGTAGTCATAATTTACATAATAATAATAATAATAATAATAATAATAATAATAATAATAATAATAAAGATGGAAGGGACCTTGGAGGTCCTCTAGTCCAACCCCCTGCTCAGGCAGGAAACCCTATACCCAGGGCTTTTTTTCTCGGAGAAAAGGTGGCGGAACTCAAACCTGGCCACGCCCTCATCAAACCCTAGGACCGCCCCTTTAGAGAACAGGAATGCAAGTAAAATTTGGGAGGGGCTATTTCCGGTGTGGGAGGGGCTATTTCCGGTGCGGCCGGCCCGGAA
>NW_015408293.1:0-2231 GCF_001527695.2 Protobothrops mucrosquamatus
TTTGTAATCTCATTGAGTCCTCATTTTTCTGTCCTCCAACCCTCAGCAAAGGGTTGACACTTTAACAAAGTGGCATAATTTCAATGAAATATTTTGAGAACCGTTTACATCCCCCAACGTCTTCAAAATAAAACAAAGCTTACTTTACTTTGTTTCTTAGAAGAGGAGGATAATCCTAAACACCTTCTATATCGTTTCATCAGTCTGCTAAAATGAGATGGAAGTGGCAGAGTTATAGAAAAATGATTTATTATTTATCCATGTTAACTTTAGCTGTTGAAAATAAAATTTTTGACATTGGGGAGCAGTAAAGTCTCTGCAGTTGAACGGATGGCTATCTTAGGCTTGGTCCAGAATAAAGTTTACATGTAGAGAGACATGCAAATTCAGAATACAGAATAACAGAGTTGGAAGGGAGCTTGGGGGTCTTCTAGGCCAAACCCCTGCTTGACCAGCAGACCTTATACCATTCTGTCAAAAGGCTGTCCAATCTTTTCTTAAAAACCTCCAGTGATGGAGCAGCCACAAGTTCTGAAGGCAAGTTGTTGTACTGATTAATTGTTCCTACTCTCAGGAAATTTCTCCATAGTTCTAAGTTGGATCTCTCTTTGATAAGTTTCCATTCACTACTTCTTGATCTGCACTCAAGTGTCCTGGAGAATAGGTCAACTGCCTCTTCTCTGTGACAGCCCTTCAAATATTGAAAGACTGTTATCATGTCACCCCTAGTCCTTCTCGTTAGGCTAGACCAGGCAACCTCGGCTCTTTTATGACTTGTGGACTTCAACTCCCAGAATTCCTGAGCCAGCATAGCTCAGCTTGGAAACCTCTCCCTTTCCCCTCAGCATGGCTGGCTAAGGAATTCTGGGAGTTGAAGTCCACAAGTCATAAAAGAGCCAAGGTTGCCTACCCCTGGGCTAGACATACCTAGCTCCCTCAATCGTTCATCGTATGGTTTAGCCTCCAGACCCCTGATCATCTTTGTTGCTCTTCTCTGCATGCTTTCTAGAGTCTACTATCTTTTTTATATATCATAGTGAGCAAATATTGACTGAGAAAGAGAAAGTTCCATTTTTTAAAAAAAATGCACAGCAGAAAAAAAAATGTTGCTTCTATTCTGGCAAATTGTTGAATCTTGTCATGCAACTCCTGCTTAGTTTTTCTGGCCATTTGATGAGAGTTATTCCTTCCTTGTGAGACTTCTGGAAAGTGCTCATCTAAAGCTTAATTCTTCTCCTCCCCATTCCAAAAACGGGAACAGGTCACGCTGAGATTACCTGCTGTGTTCCAAGGGGCATTTTGTTTTTCTCCCAATGAGTGATAAATTGGCATGGCACCTAGATGTTTTAGAAGGTCTAATTGTCTTCACTTACTCCTGATGATGAGAGAAGCAAGAGGCACCATATGGGGAGGTTAAAGATGAGATCAGGATATTAATTAGAGGTCTACTCCCCAGATGTATCTGTAGCTCCTCATTAACATTAATGGAAATTAGCCTTGCATGTCACAAGGAGGATAAGTAGGTTCACTTACATCATTAAAAACAAAACAAAACAAAACAAAAACAAAACACCATATATAGTTCTGGGCAAAGAGATGCGGTAGACTTTGGTTAATCTGGCTAAAATCATTGAAAGTGTTGAGACTTGCAAGCTGAGAAGACAATCACACCATGTATGTATAGAACTGTATGCATAGAATTACGTACAGAAACAAAGGCAGCTAACTAACAAAGGAACAGCTAAGAGAGATTTGGAACATCTACGTCCAGCCACATGAACAGTTAGTTGATTGTAACTCTAAGCTTCAATCTGATGCACACTTACCCAAAGTTCTCAACAAGCTCAGGTATAAGTAGCATGCATTGTATATAATCGCATTATTAAGGGATGATTCTCAGCCATCCAATTTCAATCAAGTACCAAGAAGAAGAATTTCTATTAATATGTGACATTACCCCCCATTGTTTTCTGCAAGGGCAATGCTTTGGTTCCTATTTATCACACCGCAGCCTTTGATATGGTTGGAAAGCTTTGAGAAATTCACTAAAAGTGGTCTTGCTGGAACAGGGCTGGCCACAATTAATTGGCAATCATTATTTCCATTAGTGGAAGAATTATAAAGTGGGCGCCTGGTTAATTCATCAGCGCTGGAACAAAATTATAGAAAGAAAGAGCAGGGAGCAAAATTCTGGGGGAAATTGTGTGATGAAGATCTAAGAGAGTTTGGTT
>NW_015408294.1:0-2231 GCF_001527695.2 Protobothrops mucrosquamatus
ATTTCGGACAAATGGCTGTCCAGTCTCTTCTTAAAAACTTCCAGTGTTGGAGCATTCACCGCTTCTGGAGGCAGATTGAAGATGAAAACAGTGATGTAGAAATACTGATAGAAATGTAGGGGTTTTATATATAGTCTATTGTAAAAAAAATCAACATTTGTTGGAGATAGTGAAAATAGCTTTGTACAAGATTATGCTTCTGATCGCATGAATATTGTGGTTTGCTCATATAAAGAAATAGAATGAGAATTCTATATATAAAAAGCATTGAATCTATCAAGAGAAAACAGGAAAATAAAGAAAGTTGTGGCTTTGGACAGAATTGGTAAAATTCTCAAATGAGAGATGTGAGTTTAAAAAACAAAAGACAATATATGAAATAGCGTAAAGATGAACTGTTGGGATAGAAAGGTACTATAAATAGTGTTGCTGTGATCCAGATATACTTCATTTCCCCCCTTCTTATTTCATGACTTTTTCTTACTATTTTTATTCCTGATTTTCAATTTACATAATGTTGGTTATCTATTAACACAGGTGTGCACACAAGCAATGGGGTCCTTTTTTAAAAAAAAATATATTGGGTTTTTCCCCCATACATTCAGTAATATTTGTTCAACAAGTGTGCTGTCTGAGTTTACATTCGCTAATATTTAATTCCTAATCCTTTGTTCTTTCCTCTAGCCATCGATAAAATAAGTCCCAAGTTTGGTAATATTCCGTTTCTTCTTTTTCTTTCAGTCTCATAGTCAGTCTATCCATCTCTGCGCATTCTAGTATTTTTTTAATTATTTCTTCATCTGATGGTATTCCTTCATTTTTCCAATACTGCGCAAATATAATTCTTGCCGCTGTTGTAACATGCAAAATCAAATATATGCTTTGTTTATCAGTCTTTTCTGGCATTATACCTAATAAAAAAAGTTCAGGTTTAAAATCTACGTGTTCTCCCAACATCTTTTCTAGCCAAGCATGTATATTTTTCCAATAACTCTTTATTTTGTCACATGTCCACCAAACATAGTAATAAGTGCCTGACTTATGTTTACATTTCCAACATCTATCTGACATGTTTTTAAACATTTTTGCTAGTCTTGCTGGTGGCAAGTGCCATCTATAAAACATTTTATATAAATTTTCTTTGTAGGAAGTTGACATTGTCAGTTTATAATTTCTTTCCCATAAATTTTTCCATTTTTCTAGTTCTATATTGTATCCAAAATTTTTCGCCCATCTTATCATTGTTTCTTTAACTTGTTTGCTTTCCATTTTCAAAGTCAATAAGAAATTATACATTTTCTTAATTAGTTTCTCATCAGAAGTTAATATCTTATTAAACACAGTTTGTTCCTTATAAAATGCATACAGTTTAACATCTTTATCATATCTAGCTTGCATTTGTAACTGTGCCCATCATGATAAATTGATACTGTGATTTTCCATTTCTTGTTTAGATTTTAAATTCCCTTCAGAGTTTAGAATATCTCTATATGTCCAGATTTTTTCAAAGTCCACTAAATTTGGGTGTACAAATGCTTCCATTGTTGACAACCACCCTGGAATTTTCAAATATATTTTACATTTTATTTTTTCCATGTTGTTAACAATGCATTTCTTATGTAGTGATTTTGAAAGTATTTATGAATTTTATTTTTTCCGTACCATAAAAAAGCGTGCCACCCCAATTGTAAATCATGCCCCTCCAGATATAACAGCATTTTGTTTCTAAGAGTTATCCATTCTTTTACCCATGTTAATGCAGATGCTTGATAATATAAAATCCACTCTGGTAAACCAAAACCTCCATTTTCCTTGGCATCTTGTAACATTTTCATCTTAATTCTAGCTTTCTTTCCTTGCCAAATAAATTTCAAAATTAATGAATTTAAATCTTCCCAAAAAAATTTCTCAAGTTTTATAGGTATTGTTTGGAATAAAAATAAGATTTTCGGTAGTATATTCATTTTCACTGTAGCAATTCTTTCTAATATTGACAATTGCAAGTTTTTCCGTTTTTCCAAATCCACTCTTATTTATTTTATTTATTTATTTATTTATTTATTTAATCCCATTTATACCCCGCCCTTCTCCCGAGGGACTCAGGGCGGCTTACAGGTAAATAAAAACAGTACAATACAATAGATATCTCTAAAAGCCAAATTAAAATATATATTAAATAACCTGTATTAAGTTTAATATTATAAAATCCCTTTAAAATCCCTATAAAATCC
>NW_015408295.1:0-2231 GCF_001527695.2 Protobothrops mucrosquamatus
GAGGGGGGACATGATAGCAGTGTTCTAGTATCTCAGGGGCTGCCACAAAGAAGAGGGAGTTAAGCTATTTTCCAAAGCGCCTGAAGGCAGGACAAGGAGCAACGGGTGGAAGCTAACCAAAGAGAGAAGCAACCTAAAACTAAGGAGAAACTTCCTGATAGTTAGAACAATTAACCAGTGGAACAACCTGCCTCCAGAAGCGGTGAATGCGCCAACACTGGAAGTTTTTAAGAAGAAACTGGACAGCCATTTGTCCGAAATGGTATAGGGTTTCCTGCCTGAGCAGGGGGTTGGACTAGATGACCTCCAAGGTCCCTTCCAACGTTATCATTATTATTATTATTATAACTAATGAAGATCTTTCAGGACCTTATAGGAAGGTTTTTCCTGTATGGATCTTATGGGCATCTGGTTCTCTCCTCCCCCCATCCCTTTTCAACAAAAATAAAATTTAAATTCATTTTATTTAGAAAAATAATATCTGTTCTAACCAACTTTCAATTGCATTGATAGGGCAACATACAGAATTTTAAACAGCAAATGAAGAAATGCATATGGGGAGCTTCCTCTCTAAGGATCTGTGGTCTGAATAAAAAGTCAGAGAAATTACCTGCCATGACTGGACATATGAGATCCTCTTTCCAAGCCTTATCATGGTTGGTCGTGTTCCTGATCTATGCATGGCATGTAATGCGTGTGCCACAGCATAAACGGCATTGTAGATATTGTAACTTTCACTTGTCATGCTTATTTCAAATACATAGGATGGCAGATTTTGCAAATTCTCTTTTCCGGTACATTGTTTTTCCCCCTTTGTAGGGATCACTCCTGGTTTGTGGATTTTGCATTCAAAGACTTTTTCCCACCATAGTGGGAGAACAGTGTCTCCTTCTAGGTTCAAGGAGTCTAAAGACAGGAGAAAATGGCTGAAGTCTGAGACTTCCCTTGTGTGGTCCCTAAAATGCAAAGCCCCATGGAAGTGCTTTCTAAATTGCAGCACATCTTGAGATCCTACCACACTAAGATCACAGTAGGAAGGTATGATCCAAACTTTCCAAAATGATATAGATTTTCTATAATGAAACAGTGTGAGTCCTACCAATGTAATAGTAGTGGAGTTTCCAAACAGAATGATCACTTCAACTTCCAGCAAAATCTTGAAGACAAGATGCAGTCCCAATATATTAATAACAACGTCAGAATTGTACATTTCAGGGAAAGCCAGGCAGATCTCCTTCTCCTTGAGCATTGGAATCAGATGTGAGATAAAGTGTTCTCCTCCATCTTTAGGGGCCACAAGCCCAACCCAGTTCCACTGGAAATACAGGAGCAGCTGGACTAAACCCACATACTGAGGAAATTCATTGGGGTTGATCCGGAAGAAGGAAGGATAAACTGTTCTCTTTCCCTGAGAGAACTCAAAGCCAACACTGAGCTGGAGAAAATGAGGGTTTTTTTTCAAATACAAAGTAAAATGTTATGGTGAGTTTAAGGATCATGACTGTGTGATTATTCCTTCACCAGTCAGGGTGGCTCACCCCGAGTTTCAAGCTAAAATTTCTTTCCTTAGTATGAAGAGCCACCAATTACATATTTTGCCTGGTTCTGACAAGTCAGAAGACAAGGGAAGGAACTATCATGGTGACACACAGAATAAATTGCACTGAAAGATGGCTACACTTTTATGAAAGTCATAAAAATATTGCTTTTGGAAAGAACAGCATTTCAGAATTATCTCAAATCTATCTCCTTGGGGTTATATAAAATGTATCTTGATATATAAAATATCAAAATGAGTTCAAGTGTAGCATGGATTCTCTAACTCATACACCCCTGATGTGTCCCTTTCCAAATATGTTTGGTTTTAGCTTTGGCTTCAGTGTGTTTCTCTGTTGTTTGTCTCCAATGGAGCTCCCTTACCTGTGGGACTTTGAAGATGTTGAAGATGGAGGCCATCTGCACTGAGGATTTGGGGTTGTGACCTCCAATGACAGAGAGCAGAGTGTCCTGCTGGTCACATTTATAACCTGGAAACATTTGACCTCGTGTGGAAAGCAGGGAGAGGCTGGTTAAATAAACATTTCTCTCAGTGTTGTGGTTGTCATAAATGTGGAAGCCAAGTGTGATATTGGGGAGGAGAACCAAATCCCTGTTGACCTCTCTGACTGCAAACTTCAAGGTCAGGAACTGCTGGTAGTTCTTGGCTATGACTCTGTAGTGAGAAAAAAAAA
>NW_015408296.1:0-2223 GCF_001527695.2 Protobothrops mucrosquamatus
TCAGATTACAGAAAGGATCATGTGGTGTCTATTTTCTCTGGTTATATACCTAAAAAAATTAAGCCTCTTTGGGACTGACCATGCTAATTACCCACAATATTGTTTACCATAGCTATGGAAAGTCCTGTGCATTTTGATATGGGGGTATAGATACTGTAAATTCTTTGAATTCCTACATTATGGTTTCACAATTAACTGGTTGTTTTTTAAAAAAAAAAAAAAAAACCTTTGCTGATGTTTGATAAATATCAAATCATATTTTTCATTGGCTGTATTAAATGATGCATGTGCTTGCTCTCATCTGGATATAGAACTTGACTGGGAATGTAGTGGGTGAAAACTATATTGGAAATTACTTCACAAATTCAACTTTTTAGATAAAACTGAGAGCAAATCCACACAGGCTTCAGAGGAGAAAATAACACTTATAGGTTCTTTACAAACTTCCCAAAATCTGTTCCTTCTTGTTGAATTAGACTCTAACCCACACTGGCTGAGAATACTACAAGTTGTAATCCTATGAAGCCAAATCACGTCTCTCTTGGGCTAAGACTAAGTCGTGACTGGAGATTCCTAGCCGGAGGAAGGGAGGCGTACCAAAGGTTGATTGACTTAGTCTCTAGGGCAGAAAGGTGAGATCAACCCATCTGTGGATTCTCCATTCATCATGCTGGAGAATACTACAAGTTGTAATTCTATGAAGCCAAATATCTAATATTGCATTACAGCAGTTTGAATGACTCAGTGTTGGGACAGCTTGTTTTTACAGCTGGATGATTGTTTAGTCACTCCAATGCTGCATGATTCAGTCATATTCTAAGACAACAGCTTATGGCCCCACTTACAGTTTGATGAAAAATAAGTTGAATACATTTTGAAAAGCAAATAACTAATTAGAACTAGTGTTTTCAAAAATATAGGATGTTTTGCAATACATAATTTTGAAGAAAAGTAAAAAATAGTGTTTTTAATGTGCGTGGGAAATGTGGCATTTGTTACCTAGGAAAAGCAAATCAAGCCACTCCCTAAAGTATCTTTTCAAGGACTTGATAAACCATAAAACCTGTTCCACACACCAATAAAACAACTGGAAGGCTAAAGAACATTGATAACACTGGAAGATACTAGAAGCAAGCAAAGGCTCTGGTACCCAAAGACAATATGAAATAAAGTTCATGAATTTAAGCTCATAAAAATAACCAAGCTTGTAAATATTGTCTTTGTTTTCTCAATGTATCATTTTTTTCATATTTCTAATCACTTTTCATTGAATCCACCCTCTCATGATCAATCAAATATATTCTAATTTACCTAATACTATATACATGGGTTGCATCCCTGCCCTGGAGATTTTACTTCTGCTGATCGCAATAAACAATCCATGTTTCAATGGAATTGTTAGCTAAATTCCACTTCTGATTTTCTGGCAAAACAGCTAAGCGGCAAAACAATCCACCAGAAAACATATCTTAGCATTTGAGTGTCTGAACGATTGCTGTATATTGGTTTCATATCTCCATCAAGTGTTTCTTAGATTCAAGTAAGAACCTCTTGCAAAGACTGAACTACTACTGACCATTAAAATCAAATATTACCTACATCCTTAAAGCTGAGGCTGTAATAAAATTAAGAATAACAGGACGCCAATTTTAAGAAATGCATTTATTATCATTTTTCATATTAGCATGCCTGTTCTACTATTTTCAGAACTATTTTGTTATCTTAATTTGAAACAGGCAATCTGCTTTTGAGCATCAGAACGGCACAGTGAGGGACTATCGGTCGATGTTTATCGTACTTCCACAGTGTGGGCCAAAGCAGAACAAATTATGTGATGCTTTAGAACAATTGTTGCTGAATGTTGTCACTGACAGCACTTGTATCCTGAAGAAGATTGATTTAGAACAGAACAGCAAGTGCTCATTTTTTAAGAAGTTATTCTTGGTTCTCTTCAGGTTTAAATCCTTTCTCTTATTCAAAACATTTTGTATAAAGAATCTTGTCATTCAGATCTGCGCATGAAGGTATATTTCCCTCTTGATCGTGCTTTCCTGCATAAAAGGAACACTTAACAAACCATTACATAATCAGACAATTTATAATTCATAAACTTAAATATCATAACATGAAATGTACTTGTTTCTCAAATTGAGAATACAAAAAAACTGGCTCCATGGTCAAGATCAGAATTTGGAAATTGATTTACAGTACAGAAAGACTGAA
>NW_015408296.1:11016-13247 GCF_001527695.2 Protobothrops mucrosquamatus
CTCCCTCCCTCCCTCCCTCCCTCCCTCCCTCTCTCTCCTTTTCTGCTATGCATGTTGGAAAGGCTTCAATAAATCAGTAAGAATTCTCTTGGCTGCTTCTCTAACACAGCTTGGTATTTATTTTATTTCATTCAGACAAGAAACATTTCTCTTTCTTTTCAAATAAGAACAGCCTGTCTGAAGAACTGCTGGGGCTTACATCCTGAGCAGTTTCCACTTGTTTTTCCTAGGTAGCTGAAATCCCTGTTAGCTTGCACTTTAGTCCTTTGTGTAATGATACTAAAACTACTGCACTCACAACTAATACAAACATTGTAGAAAATTAAGAACAAGCTGTACAATAAAATACAATATATATATATATTTCAGTTTTTTCTACTAACGCAGATAACTAAATAACCTAGAAATTGTGTGTTTGTGGTTTTGAACTCCAGTCCTGACTGTTACAGCTTAACTGCAAATGGTGGTTGTTTTACACATTTTGAATGCTGAAAGCAATTTATTCATTCAACTGAAATGACTGCCCAAATCACGAGCATGACCATGGTGTGGAGACAAAGTAGCGAGGATGAATACTCATGCCCCAACACTGGCTTAGCAGTTTGCTGACCCTGATCTGCCATGCTTGGAGCTGCTAGCTCAACTTGCGTCTCACTTGTACTGTGCACTCAGGGATGGCCCTGCCCCATCTATCACATTTCCAAATCCTACTAGGACTCCAAGTGTAAATAATACTCTGAAAGAGCAGACGTTGTATAGTGATTAAGTGCTTGACAAGAATCAGGGAAACCTAGGTTCAAATTTAACCATGAAAACTCATTGAGTAACCATGAGCTAGTCAATGTCTCTCAGTCCAATCTGCTTCACAGGAATGCTGTGGAAAATAGATTAAGGAAAGTATGCTGTGTACACTGCCTTAAGTTCATAAAGTAAAAAAGGGATGTCACTCTAACAAACAAATATATAAATAAATCATTTTAATCCATTCAACCAATATACCACATTCCCTTGGGGAATGAACAAAGATCTTCATAAACAAGTATGTCTAAGGCTATAGTCCTAGAGATAAGGTTTTCTCTTTAATCTGTTGGATAGATACATTGTTTCTAACCTTTTAACATGTTACAACTGTATTTCATTTATTTTTTTCATAAATGCATATGTCTGCATTAGAAAGCAAACTCCCTTGAAAACAAATGGAGATATATATGTATACGTGTGTGTGTGTATCATATGTATGTGTGTATGTATGTATGTATGTATGTATGTATGTATGTATGTATGTATGTATGTATGTATGTATGTATTGACAAGTGCGGGCCCTTTAAGAACAACACAATCGGTGATAATGAGTGGACCAATGACCTGATCGAGGAGTAGGGCGCAGAGGTAGCCAGTTATATAAATGAACTCCCAAATCCTTGTTTTTATACTCTGACGGTGTCGGCAGAGTACGAAAGCTAAGTACTCTTGTATATTAAACAGTTTTGTTTATAACCTTATCCTGGTGTTCGAATTCATTTGTTATTTTTACATTTGTTATTATATATAACAAATGTAAATGGACTATATATATATAGTCCTTGACTTACAACAGATCATTTAGTGACTGTTTAGTGACTGTTCAAAGTTACAACAGCACTGAAAAAAGTGACTTATGACCATTTTTCACTTATGACCATTGCAGCATCCCTATGGTCATGTGATTTATATTAGGATGCTTGACAACTGGTTCATATTTATGACATTTGCAGTGTCCCAAGTTCATGTGATAACCTTTTGTGACCTTCTGACAAACAAAGTCAATGGGAAAGCCAGATTCACTTATCAACCACGTCACTAATTTAACAACTTCAGTGATTCACTTAACAACTATGGCAAGAAAAGTCATAAAATGGGACAAAACTCACTTAATAAATTTCTCACTTAGCAACATAAATTTTGGGTTCAATTGTTGTCGTAAGTCAAGGACTACCTGTATATCACATGACATACACACACAGAGAGCACATGCATAAAATTAGTTGAACATTATGCATTAATACATCACTAGAATGTTCTGTTAAAGAGGATGGACTATTGTTGACTGCACAAGCTTGATATCAGTCTGCTTCTTGTACAGGGTGCGAGGGATAAACCTTAGACTAGGGTTTATGTTGTATTTTTTAAGAAGTGCTTTCACATTTAGTCATTTAAACAACCAGCACTATCACAACTACCTCACTTAACAA
>NW_015408297.1:0-2231 GCF_001527695.2 Protobothrops mucrosquamatus
TTATTATTATTATTATTATTATTATTATTATTATTATTATTATTATTATTATTATTATTATTATATTATATATTGTATTGTATTATATTATATTTATTATATTATTATATTATATTATATTATATTATATTATATTATATTATATTATTATATTATATTATATTATATTATATTATATTATATTATATTATATTATATTATTATATTATATTATATTATATTATATTATATTATATTATATTATATTATATTTATTATATTATATTATATTATATTATATTATATTATATTATATTATATTATATTATATTATATTATATTTATTATATTATATTATATTATATTTTACATTATATTATATATTATATATTATATATTATATATTATATATTATATATTATATATTATATATTATATATTATATATTATATATTATATATTATATATTATATATTATATATTATATTATATTATATTATATATTATTATATATTATATATTATATATTATATATTATTATATATTATATATTATATATTATATATTATATATTATATATTATATATTATATATTATATACTCTACTGTTCTAGTATAGGGGGAAGGGGGCTATTCCTGGTAATTTGGGGAGGGGTCCTGCTCCTTCTCTGACGTTTCTGCTGGGTCTTCTCCAGGCATCCCCAAAAAAGGGGGAGAGCTGGAATGGAGGGCAGGGAGGGGACACCAGCTTCCAACCCCCCCCCACACACAACCCCCCAATCCCATCTCCCCCCTCCCCTTGGGACTTTGCCAGTGAGATTCCCAATTCTGGCCCTCCTGGAGGGGGGGGGGTCAGGCTGTGCTGTCTCGGTGGGCGGGGCAAGAGAGGGGGGGCATCCCTGCCTGGAGGCTCCAGTGGCAGCTTCCAAAGAGGATGGGGGGGAGGAGGGAAGGGGAGGGGCGAAGGTCCAGGAAGGGCGAAAGAGGAAGTGGGAAGGCCTGTGCGTGTCTGGGTGTGGGTGCTGTTTGTGTGTGTGTATGTGTGGGTGTGTGTGGGCAAACATAAACTCCGGCAACTCCCCGCTGGCTTTCATCCACAGCCGAAAGGCAAACTCGGGAACGTTCCCGGGACCTTTCATTCTCAAAGGAAGGAAAGAAGTTAGGATTAGAATGGAAGAGAGCGGGAAGGGGCCTCGGAGGTCATCTAGTCCAGCCCCCTGCTCGAGCAGGAGAATGTATAGCATCTCAAGACAAGTGACTGTCCGGTCTCGGAGTCCTAGGGGGCGATCCCTGGACCCGGAGCCGGCCGTGGGTGCCGCAGCAGCCGCCCCAAAAAAAGCACACACACAAATCCTGGCTTGTGTAAACAGAGGCACAGGATCAAGATTAGGCCCGCTTTATAAAACACCCTAGCCGGGCCGCACCCGGAATACCCGCAGCCAATTTGGGTCCCCACATCCCAAAAAAAGAGGTGGAGAGTTTGGGAAGAAAAACAATTCAGAGAAGAGCAACGAAGAGGATCCGAGGCCCGGAGACTCAAACGTAGGAAGACTTCGGGCTTAAAGAAAAGAAGAAATAGGGGAGACACGATAGCAGTGAATCCAGTATTTGGGGGGGCTGCCCCGAAGAAGAGGGGGTCGACTGATTCTCCAAAGCCCCAGAGGGCAGGACGAGAAACAACGGCGGGGAAACTGACCAAAGAGAGAAGCAACCTGGAATTAAGGAGAAACTTCCTGACAGTGAGGACAATCGACCGGTGGAACAGCTTGCCACCAGAAATCGTGGGGGTTCCATCACTGGAAGTTTGTAACAAGAGACTAGAGGATAATAATAATAATAATAATAATAATAATAATAATAATAATAATAATAATAATAATAATAATAGTAGTAGTAGTAATAGTAGTAGTAGTAGTAGTAATAATAGTAGTAGTAATAGTAGTAGTAATAGTAGTAGTAATAGTAATAATAGTAGTAGTAATAGTAATAATAGTAGTAGTAGTAGTAATAGTAGTAGTAGTAGTAATAATAGTAATAATAGTAATAATAATAATAATAATAATAATAATAATAATAATAATAATAATAATAATAATAATAATAATAGTTGCAAGAGACCTTGGAGGTCATCTAGTCCAACCCCCTGCTCAGGCAGGAAACCCTATACCATTTTGGACATTCTATAGTACCATTATACCATAAACCCTATACCATTCAGGACGAACTTCCTGACACGGAGGACAATCGACCGG
>NW_015408298.1:0-2230 GCF_001527695.2 Protobothrops mucrosquamatus
TTCCCAGGGTTCTTTGGAGAGCCAGCCCTTCAAGTAAAATATTGTATCAAACGACTCATAGTATTTATGACTCCAGGGACAGCCGAGGTGCTGCGTTTCTCGTAAAGCAATAATGCAAGTGAATATATAACAACAAAGGCAATGGATTCTCTTTGGCGAGAAATGAAATGTACACCTTTCATCTCTGATTGGTACAGTTAATACAGAATTGATTACCTTTTAAAAATTCCTCCCCTTCTCTCCCTTGGCTGTATTTGGTCCTGTTAGATACCCAATCCTTGGCACACCACTGGTAACCAATGTATATTTGGATGGACCATATGCTTAACAGTTGGGATATGCTGGCATATATTGTACCAGGTGCTATATAGGAATTAAAAAAGAGAGAGATTCTTACCTACAGATAGATTCCCAGGCTATTATAATCAGAAATCAAAAGGAAAACTCAAATGGAGGAGGAAATGGTAGAAAGAGTCTTGCTGGATCTACCATAATGGCTCAACTAGACATCTAAGAGAAGGTCATAAAAGGCGCTTAAAACCAATAACTATTCTCCACCCGTCTCTCTGCAGAGAGTGATAATTTAGAAGTATGCACTTTGTGGCTCCATAAAGCTATCATGGCAAATCGCCAGTAATGGATTTCTGTTCTGCCATGAATTTGTTTAAACTAGAGGTATTTTCCATTTCAACTAAGCTCAATCCACTGAGCATTTGTGGCTGCATTGGCTGGGGAAGTGGATTTGTGGAGAGTCTGTTGGAGAGAATTAAGGTGTCTCTTCCTGGATTAATTAGGCCCTTTAAGAGAGCAACATATCTCTAGCTATCAGCAGATCTTGAACTCCACAGATCTGGATTTCTCAAGCATTTATGGCTTTGGGATCTGGTCAAAGATAACAGGAACATTTAGGAAAGTTACTGTACAGGAAGATGCCCATACCTCAAAAGAGGTCTACAGGTAACAATAGATACATTGTGATTCCAATAAGTGAGCCAATTCAAGGCACCCTGAAATATTTACAGTTAGAATTAAAATTGTAATTAAATTTAGAATTGTAAGTTGTCAGAGTCTCTCAGTTGAGTTGGGCGGCTATAGAAATTGATTGATTGATTGATTGATTGATTGATTGAATGAATGAATGAATGAATGAATGAATGACTCTTTAATCAGTCAATGAAAATTCAAAATTAGGCCTTCCTGTTTGTAGATCACCTGGCCATTAAATCTGATAGCTGGTGTCTGTGTTTTGTGTGTGTGTGTATGTTTGAGAGAGAAAGAACTCCAGTGTTAGTAGCAGCATAGTAGTTTCTGCTTATCCTATCAGAATGTAAGAACTTTGCAAACCACTAACGGCCATATAGAGATTGTCTTAATTTTTTTTCCCTAGCCCAGATGAATCAGCCTGACAATAAGGAATCATTTTGATGTTCATTCTGACTCTGGGTTTACATCTTCATAAAATTGAAGACTGGATTTGCCTGCTGCTAAGTTATATGCACAAAGACCCTTTCAAAGTGGCATCTAGCCAATCTAGCATGCCATACTGGGCATTTTAATTATCTTCATTCGTGACCATCTCTATTTAAAGTTAGCATGAATTTTCCCTTCTTCTTCGGCTTAGAGAATTCTGCTGATCAGTGACACTTTGGGCCTCCCGAATGGGTTTCACAGTGTGAATGACACTTAACGCTGGTTCCTCTGAATTACATGGTAGCCATAGCAACCACCCATTTATGAAGCCTGGAGGTTGAGACACACAGGTGTACATAGAATTTAATTTCATTCCTGCTTCATTGTTGTTGTTGTTTTAGTTTTTTGTTTTTTTTTTAGATCTCCCCCTTTACAAATTGGGGGCCAGACTAAAAGTCGAATCGGAATGACAGGTTCATTTTGCCTTACTCTGTGGTGCCATGTTGCTGAGTGGGTAATTAACAAACATGCACTGAATTCACAAATGTCTACAATGGGTTTGAGCTCTACTCAGAGATCAAGGAAGGGAAAGGAAGCTGACTGATCGGCGAAACCCAGAGCTGGGGGCAAGGGGTGCAAGTGGGCCTGTTGATAATATACCTGGCCCCCTGCTATGTGTCAACGGCCCTGCCTGAGCTAGCTGACGTGATAGCCGCGGTGGCGGTGGAGACCCCCAGGCTTATAGTCATGGGGGATCTCAATCTGCCATCGGCAGGCGAAACGTCGGCGGTGGCTCGGGAGTTCCTGGCCTCCATGACGA
>NW_015408299.1:0-2230 GCF_001527695.2 Protobothrops mucrosquamatus
ATGTTATTATGTATGTAATAGATATTTTCTGCCTGAGAAATCTTGGTAATCTTTTACCAGTGTTATCATTTTAAACATATTTATTAAAAAATTAAAACTCACAAAAGTGCAAGGAATGTAAACAATATTAAATGCTCATAAACATGTTGATTGTAACTATCAGTCAGGTACAAGGACACCCTGTACTTTGATAGCGGGTAGTTTTCTTTTTTCCTTCTTTTGTTTATGCATGTTAATTTCTTCTTCGAATAAAAATAAATAGTGGTGATATTAATATTTTTTCAGAGTTTTGTAAATATTTTTTATTTTTATTTTCAATGATATAATGTTCTCAGTTCAATACAATCAGTTCATACATTAATGCCATATTGCAATTTAATTTTTATTACAGTAAATTCTCTGCTTATTTACTGTTATTGTATCCTTTTATCCCTTGCTTTTTTCTTTTTTCTTATTATTTAAAATGTTTTAATAAATAAATGATGAGACAAAATAAAGAAACAGTATAGACTCAAGGTTAATTCATTATTATTGGTATTCTAAACCACATAACAAACTCCTAATTATAGCAGTCATAAAAAGAAAAACTTTACCTTTCTATCTTGATTTCATTTGCACTGGATTTCAGATAGAAATTATTTATATTCCCACAAAAAAAAAAACCAACGGAAGGCTGAAATATCTACTGAATGAACCTGAATGAAATTGCAATATAAAATTTTGTAGCCTTTCTCCAATAACTCCACTTGGATTGTTTATTATGTTAGTTGATCTTTTTTAACAAACATATGACTTCTATTTATTTTAGAGGAAAGACAAGGTACAGAAAGTATCTCAGTAATGTAATATGAAATGCTGAAATTGCTGTCTTCTGAGAGCTCACACATGTATGTGCATGCGTATTCAATTTTCTTCTGTGCTCCTAATTACTGTTTGTGATATTTGGAGGTTGGGTTTTTTTTCCCCTTACAGTATTAAATACCTTCAATTGGACAATAAAATTGTTTTTTAAGAGTCCATCCTATATGGAAACATAGTTAGCCTTCTGTTGTAGGAGAGATGAAAGCAGCAAGGATCTTGTTTTAAGATCACAATAACAGGATTCCATAATATTATCATAAAGAAGGGAAAATAGCGCAATTCATCATTTTCTCACTTGATAGATGAAAACAAATAAGATGGATGAATACCTGTCCATGGTCTTTGTGAATTGTAAATAAAGGTAGATCCTGTGTGTGTGTGTGTGTGTGTGTGTCTGTGTGTGTGTCTGTGTGTGTGTGTAAAATAGAAACTTAAGTACAAGCATTATTGCTACTGTAATGAACACCACAATTATGAAAATATTTATTGCATTCAAGGAAGTACAACTGCAAATTAATTCATTTAATATAGGAAGGTTGGGAGCATTGGCAATGCGAGTAGTAACATAAGCAAGAGCAGTCAGATTAGGCGAGGTTCCTCTGAAATCCAAGAATTACTCAATTTCAAGAAATATTGAAAGTGGGAAGATAAAAGTCAGCAAGTCTTCAGCAATGTTATCTAATTCGTGAGTACTCACTCTTTTGCTTTCACAAAGTAAGAGCAAAGTTTTATAAAACCTTGTTCAGTGTGATTTCGATAAATTCTATAGACTAGAGCAGTGATGGCGAATCTTTTAGAGACTGAGTGCCCAAACTGCAACACAAAACCCACTTATGTATCGTTGGGTGCTGGGTGGGTGTGGCCCATTCAGTGGGCGTGGCCAATTGGGTGGGCATGGCTGCGGTGATAATGGCAGATTGGGTGGGACTAAAAAGTTCAATCAATCAATTCCAACTTTGCGAGATCTTTTTTTTTCCCGCGAAAAGTTGAAATTGATTGATTGATTGAACCTTTTTTTTTTTTTTTGCACACAGCAGTGGAGGCCTAAAGCGAAAAGGTTTTATAAAACCCAGCTGAAGGCCTAGGACTGGGGCGATGGCACGTGTGCCCACAGAGAGGTTCGCCACCACGGGATTAGAGCATGGTTGCTTATTTTCAGGTTTTAGGAGGATAATGAGGCTAAAAATATCCCAGTTGTAAATGTTGTCTTTATTATTTAACTGAAGATTATGCAACACTGGAAAAGGAGAAATCTACATTAAAAATAGACTCAAATACACAAAGTTAAGCTCACACTAAAGGCCTTTGTTTATTTGAGCTGTCATTGCACATTTTATTTAACAGTAGCTAGAAATAAAAATGTGCAATG
>NW_015408300.1:0-2230 GCF_001527695.2 Protobothrops mucrosquamatus
CCATATTCTAATATCTGTCATTGAGAAAGGTGAGACTATTTGCTCTAATCTTCTATCTTTCTATCGTATTTGTTAATTGTTCCAGTCTTAGGATTTGGACTTATATCAGCCTCACCAGCAAAGTTAACAGCAAGGGATTGTGAGAATTACTTGCTCTTAAAGATAAAATCACCTTGAATAAACTCAGTTCTTAGTGTTTTCCATAAATACACCAATATTATTATTATTGGAACCATGGTGGAAATAAATTGTAATTATCTTCCTTCAAGATATTTTTTTAACTTCTCTGTGTCTAATCAACACCTCTAGGATTAGTCCCACATCTGGACTAATCAGGCAAAATCCTATGTAACATTTTTTTAGAGTTGATCAGAAGACTGCCAGCTTCTGTAATTATATACCTTCAATCTATTCCAACTCTCCTTTATTTATACCCTCTACTCTATTTATACTCTCTCTCAGCTTGAAGTACCCAAAACAAATGTGGTTATTGTTACCTAATTTGCCACTCTTTCCTAAGTTACAACACATTCTCTCTCTCTCTCTCTCTCTCTCTCTCTCTCTCTCTCTCTCTCTCTCTCTCTCTCTTACACACACACACGCACACTAAAAGAAACAAAGACACACACAACAGACATAACAGTTTGGCTCAATATTTCTATGGCTTCAGTCAAAAAAATCAAACTTTGGTTTACAGCAAACTGAAAGACAGAACTGAGTAGCTGGAAAAGAGGGCCTAGTCAAGCAGGATATAGGATACCAATAAAGGAGAATATTGCTTTAGCTTATTACTTTTATTTTTTGTAATTGTTGTATTATGTTGTGCATATTGGCTACTCTGTGATGCAGAAGACTGGATTAGATGAATTCTTGACCTTGATCCAGCAAGGTTCTTCTTGTGCTGCTATGCTTGCACCGAAAGAGACAAATGCTTAGATAGCTGAAAGGGTTTACAGAGGTCTATCTTTTCAGAAGTTCAGCTGCTCTCAGCAAGGGAAAGAAGTAGGAAAAAACTAAAACAAAAACAAAAACATCACAACCCACAAATCCAAGAATGGCCAAAAAATTAGATTCCAAAGATGAGACAAATAGAATGAAATTAAAAAGAAAAATCAGAGTTCCAAATTGGGCAAATACTGACAGACCCCATCAGAAAGATCTAATGTGGTCAGCCTTCAGAATTTATTTAATTTATTTACTCTATAAATTTGAACAAAAAACATGGGTTTCTGAAGAATCTCCTTCAGTGCTAGTCTGAAAACCACTGACTTAATGTTAAATCCATGGCTTTGCTGAGGAATTCTGGAAGTTGAAGTCCACCATCTTAAAGTTGCCAAGGTTGAAAAACACTGACATAGACTATCAGAGAACATGTCCAGTGGATGCACTCTCAGAATCCACATCTGGAATAAAAATTGGGCTAAGTAATAAATCCAAATAAATATGATCCAGTGCCTAAAGAAGTACCATCTTAACCAGAAGTTTGTGGCTGTCTTGGAGAAGAACCAATTATTTACCTAGATCACGGGTGTCAAACTCGCCGCGTCTCGTGACATGTCACGACATATTGCGACTTTTTTTGCATTACTGGAGCTGGGGTGGGCATGGCCTCCGTATGATGCAACCAGCCCGTGGGCCGGCAGTTTGACACCCCTGACCTAGATGAACAGAGTTGATCAATTTCTATGCACCAAACAAGAAACTCTAGCCTGTATCCTGGAGACTTAGTGTATGATTATCTACTATATGTTCCTGGCACTAGCCCCATTAGCTCTTGACAGTTAACTGAAAAACATCTTGCATTTTGGAAAAGTGATCCTCCAAAGCTGCCCAAGCAAGCCATCCTGGAATTGTGGGAATTTCAGGAAAATCCACTTTGAACAATAAAAAGAACTGTGATCTGGCGAGTGACAGAGATATCTGGATGCATGCGTGAAATTGTTGTAGGCAAGCAAATATTGGGCACCTGTGTAGGATCCATACTAAAACGATGCAAAACACAAAACAAACTTATTAATAATATAGAATGGTCCTTAATGACAGTAAAGGTGAAGTGCTGTTGCCAAGCTGCACAGTATGTACTCTCCCCATAAACATTGGTGAAACAGGCACATAATCAATTCCTCTTGAATACACAGTGAAAATGTTCTAAAACAATTCACTAACAGAGGTTTATTTTTTGTGGGGAAGCAGTAATAGCCCATCCATAATTAATTTGCTTTATTCCATA
>NW_015408301.1:0-2230 GCF_001527695.2 Protobothrops mucrosquamatus
TTTTATTTAGGGACGATTTTAAGTATAATTTTAATTGGAACACAGCTTCGAATATTTGGTTTTAATTTGGTTTTAGAGGGGTTTTTATTTTTATTGATATGTATATCTGTTTTAATATGCTGTGCACCGCCCTGAGTCCTGCGGGAGAAGGGCGGTATAGAAATTAAAATAATAATAATAATAATAATAATAATAATAAACTCCTCTATATACTCTGCTACTGGCCGTCTGCCCTGCTTTATTGTTTTTATACACTCCTGGGCTTTTTTATCAGCTAGTCAGTCTTCAAAGCGTCTGCAGAGTGCAGTCATAAACTGATTAAAATTCTGCAGTTCAGATGCATTACAGTTATAGAGGGTGACCATCCAGTCAGCGGCTGCCCTTTCCAGGGCTAACGTGACCACCCAGACTTTCTCCACATCAGTAGGTAACATCCTCCCATAAATCTGCATATACATGAACACCTGTGCAAGGAAGAAACCCAGCCGCCTTGGGTCTCCATCAAATTTCACCCCAATTGGGACCTTTTTTGCTTCTACTGGCTGAAGCGGTTGCCCCCTAGTCACCTGAGTTTGACACCCCGAGTACTGGGCTGTGATCTGGGCTGTCGTGGCCCCTCACTCTCTGGTCGCCAATTCCTCAACCTCTGACTCTTCTTCCCCCAGTTCTGCCTCGGATTTCCGGTCCTCCAGCTTTAATTTGAATTCATCTAAGGCTCTCCTTACTTATTCCATTACTGCCTCCATAATTTCTGATTTTGGTTCCTCCTTCCCCCCCTTTCTGTCTTGTGGAGCAGGGCTGGACCCCTTTTTCTTTCTCCTCCCCCCTCGGTTCAGGGTAACTTTGGAGTCTTTCTCCTCCCAACCTTTGGATTTACCGACTCCAAGGGACCATCTGGCTTGGTCCCCTTCATTGGACGGCCCAGCCGCTTCCATCTCCCTGGAGAGGCCTTCTTCACCATTCGATTATGGGAGGTCTCCGGGCCATTGCTCCAATGGGTACTCCTCCATACATGCAATAGTTGCAGGTCCCTCAGTAGCGCAGTTGCGTCTCCGGGTTGAGCATCATGCAGACCTCGCCTTCTGTAACAATCCACTTCAGCTGTTCTCCCAAGAATTCGAACTCTTGAGGCAATCACTGCTTCAAACAGGATTCTTTTATTTGGGGATCAGTAACAGTGGGGGATCAAGGTGAGGTCTGAGGTAAAAGTTCGTTAACACCGTATAGTCACCCAAACCATAATACCCCTCCCACTAAAGCCGCTCGGGGATTTGAATTGTATCCAATCAGCTGGCATCTCGGGGTGATCAGCCGTTGCTCTTGGCACACAGTTTACTGGCTTCGCTGACATCCGGCTCATCGCGATCGTCCTTTGAGAGCTATCATAACCCTCCCCATAGCAATCAGGAAAAGGAAACAGAACTGGCGAACAAATACAAACATGCAAGTAACGCTGGGCTCCCCCCTCCCCCAACAGAATGGCAGGTCCCAAAGATGGAGGGATAGAAGGAAGGTAAGTAAAATAGGGAACTGTTTGGGACCTGACATATGGTTTGGATCATTGTTTTACTACATGATACATTGTCTTGAACTTCTGTTCGCAGATAGATACTGTGATATTTTCCTATAGTATATGCTGGTATAATTCAGAATTCATAGTTCCATCAATGACAATAGGCCATCTTAGTTAAAAGACAACAAAGCAAGCCCAAGCCATCTTACTGCCACCATCACGCTTCATACATGGGTAAGGTTATTATGCTGGAATGTAGTGTTTGCCTTTCACCAAACATAACAATTTTTATTAAAGACAAAAAGTTCTATTTTGGTATCATCTGTCCACAGAACATTCTCCCCATAGCCTTCTGGCTTATCCAAGTGATCTTTCACAAACTGTAGATGAGCAGCAATTTCTTTTTTGGAGTGTAGTGGCTTTTTTCTTGCAACCTTATCATGTACACCATTGTTCATTGTTCTCTTGATGGTGGTCTCAGGAATACTAACATTTAGCAATGCAAGATAGGTCTTTAGTTCCTGGAATTTTTTGAGAGCTCCTCACACTTTGTCTGCCTTGCTCTTGGTATAATCTTAATTGGTCAACTGACCTGGGGAGGTAACTGGTATTGAAATATCTCAACTTGTACACAGTCTGCCTGACAGTGGACTGGTAGAATCCAAACTCTTTGGAGATAGTTTTGTAACCTTTTCTAGCCTGGTGAGCATTAACAAC
>NW_015408302.1:0-2230 GCF_001527695.2 Protobothrops mucrosquamatus
AGATTACCTAGAACTAATACTAGATTACCTAGAACCTAGAACTGAGGAGAAACTTCCTGAGAGTTAGAACAATTAACCAATGGAACAACCTGCCTCTGGAAGCAGTGAATGCTCCAACACTGGAAGTTTTTAAGAAGAGACTGGACAGCGGACTTCCGGTGGAGATTGCTGCGGGGAATGGCAGCTTTTTTTAGCTGCCCGCCTGGGGTTGCGTCAAAGCCTGAAGAAACAGCAGTCATTAGCTGTTTCTCGGCTTGGAACCTCGTCCCTTGGGCGAAGAGGGAGGGGTGATCTTGCCCAGATAGAGATGGAGCTCCCTTTCTCCTCCGTTCTTTTGTTTGGAGGAGGGGGTGAAAGCTCTCTCGCAGTCTGGGCTTTTTCTTCGCACCCCATGGTGCCTTTGTTCCTTCTCTTTAGGGACAAAGCCAGACGCAGCCTTCACATCTGCTATTTAAAGAATTTGAACTGTGAGTAAGAGTGCAAGCAGACAGAACTGACCAGGAGGACTGGATTTGAGTGATTTAAGACCTTAACTCAGAAAATATTATAACATCTTCCTTATCTTGTATAAAGTTAAAGTGAGAAGAAAATGGCTGCGGATTTGCTGTCCTTTTGTTTTTGCTGCTAAGAAAACTTTCACTCTTCTTCCTGTTATTGAATGGATAGAGATACATTGTAACGTTGTTGGTGGGGGTTTTTTAGCCCACTGAAAGCTCAAGTTTTCCTTTTTTCTTCTACATAATTTGTATTTATTGTTTTGTGAGTAAATTATACTCAGAAGAAGTTTTGAAAATGCCCTTAAAATACGCTGGAATCTCTGCTTTTTCTAAAGTTGTGATTTTATCTCCAGTTATGTGGATTCTACAACAGTCTAAATCTAAAATGCTTTTACCTTTGTTCCCTTCCTCAATCATACTGAAAGATGGATTATATGAAAACATCGCATCTGCTTTTCAAGGTTTTACAGTTCATGCAGACTGTATAGAGGGAAGGGCGAATGAACTATCTGAAAATGCTGAAGGGAAGGAGGACAGACTTGTAAAAGTTGAAGAAGCTGTGGAAATATTTGCTTTGAGAGGAGGATTGAAAGATGAGCAGGAAAACTGAGAGAGGAAACTGTGATAGATCTGGTTGTGGTTCTGGTGTGCGACCGTGAAGAAATTTTGAGAAAAAAAAGTTTATAGAGTTAATTTAGGGGTTGCACGTCAGAGAAATATACCAAGAACTTGGAAGTATAAATATCAAAAGTTAAATTTGAATATTGATGGGAAATTAAAAATTGGGGAAAACAAATAAATAGGATATTGATTGTCTATAAAGATTGAATGTAAAAATAATTAAGATATATATAAACTAAAAAATTCTGATAAATGTAATAAATGTTTCTTTACGTAGTTGATAAAATAAGAATTGTATTAGTTTAAATATGAGATAGTAGATATGAAGAGAAAAAGAGAGGAAGTATTTGATGTTGAAATAAGGGAAAGTTTGGTCATTAAATTTAAGACATTTGGAAATTAGTAGAAAATAAGAATGTTATACTGTATTATCAATTAGATGATGTAAGATGGTGAGAAATAGAATATATTGAAATAGATAGGACATGTATTTTGAACATTAGATTTTGTGATGAATTGTGGTAAAGGAAACGTTGGTTACCTAAAACTTGGAAATTATAAATATTAAATGTTAAATTTAAATATTCATGGGAAACTAAAAATTGGGAAAAACTAATTATAGGATATTGATTGTCTATAAAGATTGACTGTTAAAGCAATTAGGATATATATAAGCTAAAAACTATTGATAAATGTAACAATGTTATTTTTACTTAATTGATATAATAAGAATTGTATTAGCTTAAACATGAGACAGTAAATACTAAGGGAAAAAGAGAAGAAATATTTAATGTGGTAGTTTAAGATTTGTACTAAAGACACTTGTGTGTTATTGAATTACTGAGTAACCGAGCCGCCACGTTGCTTTTTAAATACTTAAATGTAAAACTAGAAAATCAATAAAACTTTTTTAAAAAAAGCTATGAATCCCCTAACATATGTTTCTCCATACAAATGTTTTTCACTTTTAAACTATTCATTTTCCTACAATAATGATACCAATGGCTTAATATATGATTTTATTTCACAGTGTTTGTTTTACGCAAGAATGGCATATCACTGTTGCTTTAAAGTTGTCCTCTGTGCTGCTAGCTGAAAACTTAATTGCTGTC
>NW_015408303.1:0-2230 GCF_001527695.2 Protobothrops mucrosquamatus
GATAATTAAAGGAGCTTATTCTTAATGAAGTGTTTGCCCAGATTGCAGCTTTTGAATTTAAAAAGTAATTTCCATTCCTCTGAGATTTCCAGATAAGCCCTTCCTAGATTGCTGACAGTGTCATTTTCTTATCTCTTCCACAGTACAAGGTTCACGATATTGAAATACATTATAACACAACTTATGAATGCCAGAGTAATATGGGCCAATTTTCCTCGAGCCAAATACATTTTATTTACCTATAATTCATTTAAACTCTAGATATTATCGCTTTTATATAACATTAGAAATTGTTACACTTAATATAATTTTAGTGTCTACATTATAATTTAATATAGGCTCCATCCTGGGCCTCACTCATAAATGTTAGGTTGTTTCATAAATGTATTTTAACTTTGACTTAAACTTTATTTTGTTCATTATCTACTAAGCTATGGATATAAATGTAGATATATTCACAGAGCACTCTGCCTGTACTGATCTACCACGATAATAAACCGAAATTGAAATTGAAATGTCAGCATAAAACAATGGAAAAACTGTGCAAATATTTTAATTCATGGGAGCAATAAAACCATCACCAAAGTAGTTCACATCTGACATTAAAATAACACTGTTTGTAAACCAACAGGGAACATATTTAGCTTTGTGGATCAATCTGTCACTGTCCACAAGGTGGCCATCCACAAACACAATTATCAAAGATAAATCTGATTTCCAAAAACCTAAAACTCAAATTTCCTACAGGCTTCAGTAACGCTTAATCCCAGAAGACAAAGTAGTGAGATGCCATCGCTACAAGTATGAATTTACAAAAATGCAAATACTCCATGCATTGAATTGTGTCTTCAAGATTATACCATAGTTTATTAGCCTGCAAGGTTCTACACACTTCTTGGTTGCTGTTGCTGCAACAGGCTAATACATCCACTCTTTTTAGAAATTATTCTTCAATATACCGCCGCAGTGTTAAGAACAATTCACAGGAGCAGCTCAAGGTTGGGAAAATTAGTGTGTTTCAGCCTAACCCAGGGGTCCCCAACCCGGGGTCCATGATCCACTGCCAGGCCGTGGCCTATTCGGAATTGGGCCACACGTGGCTGTGCATGCGTGCAATTCAACCTGCGCAAGCAGCAGGCTGGTGTGTGTCGCACATATGGACGCCAGCCTGTCATTCACACAAGTCTCCCCCCACCCCTAGCCAGGCTGCAAGTCACAAAGTTTGGAGACCACTGGCCTAACCAAAAGATTCTAGAGAGGCTGTAATTCGTTATTACAGTTTCTGCTGCTTTCAAAATGCCCGATTACAATCCCACTACTTTCAGAAATTTTGGGGCTTGTAGCCAGCTTAAAAGTTCAGAAGAAGGAATGGTTTTGTTTTATTCTTTTCAATTCTTCCAAAATAAAACTGGTCTGGACTGCGTAAAAACCAGATGAGCAACTGATGGCAGATTTCCCTGTACAGGTAGTCCTTGACTTATAATGGTTCATTTAGTGACCAAAGTTACGTCACTGAAAAAAGGGACTTATGACCATTTTTCACACCACCACAGCAGCATCCCCATGATCACGTGATCAAAATTCAGCCGCTTGGCAACTGACTCATATTTATGACAGCCGCAGTGCCCAAGGGTCATGTGACCTTTTTTTGTGACCTTCTGACAATGGGGAAACCAGTTTCGCCTAACAACAGTGTCACTAACTTACCAACGAGCAGTGATTCTCAGTTAACAAAGGTTTCGCTTAGCCACAGAAATGTTGGGACTACCTGTATTTAAAATATTCAGAGGGCGGATCTGCAATCTTTGAGGGCTGCAGCTCTCATTGCGCAGAAAACTAAAAAGGCGTCTGAGCTACAGCTCCCATCTACTACCTGCCTTGCTTCCTGGTGCCAGACTAAATAAGCCATCTGATGGCATCTTCCACCAGCAAAGTTTGCCAAGATGTTCCAGAATAATTCGCCGACATGCTGGAAATGTAAAAAAGTACATGGAACATATTATCATTTATGGTGGACATGCCCAGTTGCACAAAAATACTGGACTAAAATAAGAAGATGGATCGAAGAAATAATAGACCAACCTGTAGACTGGAAACCAGAGATCTTTTTGCTGGGTATTTTAAACAGAAAATATAGTAAAGAAATACGGTACTTAATTCTACATACAACAACGGCAGCAAGAATAGCATACGCACAGTTCTGGAAAAATGAGAATATACCATCAGAGGA
>NW_015408304.1:0-2230 GCF_001527695.2 Protobothrops mucrosquamatus
CTCTCTCTCTCTCTCTCTCTCTCTTTCTTTCTTTCTTTCCTTCCTTCCTTCCTTCCTTCCTTCCTTCCTTCCTTCCTTCCTTCCTTCCTTCCTTCCTTCCTTCTTTCTTTCTGGTCCCCACCCTCTGGCCCTTTTATTATTATTATTATTATTATTATTATTATTATTATTATTATTATTATTATTATTATTATTATTATTATTATTATTATTATTATTATATCTTTAAAGCTGCAATTACTAAGGGGAAGCATTTTCTCCTTCTCCCCTTTCCCTTTAATTAGATCTCAGGGCAGCTTCGCCCAACCAGGTACCTTGCAAATGTGCTAAATTCCAACTTCCAGTATCCCCAACTAGCATGCTCAAGTATTATGGAAGTTGTGGTCCAACGTATCTGGATGGCACCAAACAAGGGAGAGTGAGTATAAACAATAGATTTGCAGAAGGATTGAACTGTTGGACAGGCTCAACTAGATGGAAAAATATACTATAAAATAATAAATTATTTGGTGGTGATATTATATTATAACTGTTGCAGATAGGAGAAAATTACTATGATGTGATGGTACAATATGTTTAATTTAGTGAAATATAAAATTGCTATTACTGTAAAAAGTTCTGATAACACTGCATTAATGTCATTCACTTACTATTTTGAAAGACACTCACTTTTTCTCTTTAACATAGAATTGTTAATTTTAGTCCGTATTTCTATTTGGCAGTCAACACACACCAGTTAATAAGTTAATATTCAATGATTATGCTGCAAATGACATTGGAGGAAAATACACAAATTTTGCCATGACAGTGTGTTCACATGCATGCATGCACGCATGCAGAGATACAAGCAGTACTATGCTAAATACGCAAATTCAGAAGTCTTATTAACTACAATAATATTTATCCTCTAATAAATGCATCTAGAGTTGCAACCAAGTCTTTGCACACAAAATTGGAATAATATTAAAATTCTATGCTTCTTTGTTTTCTCCAAGTTTGAGACTAAACCCCAATGAATTCTGTGAGATTAAAGAATGAAGACTGCAGACTCCATGTCTTATTTATGTAGGGACTCTTTAAAAAGTAGCCCTTTCTGTGCAGTAACTGAGATTCTTCAAATGTTCTGTGCTGAAAGCTAGATTTTATTCTGCTGAGTTCTGAAGTGGAAGTCAACAAATTTCCCCTTTGCTTTGTGAAATTTTGAGCACCCTCAAACACTCCCAAATCTCACGATAAATTACGATGACACCTATCCGTGGCCTTTGCACAAGGCTTAATTTTTTTTCTCTTTAGGCCAGGACTTTTGCTGAGTCTCTCTCTTTGGGTTGTTGTTTGCTGTTATTGTGAAAATGTGTGTGTGTGTATGTGTGTGTGTGTGTGTTCATGCCCGTGCACAGGCGCATGCTATGGATAGTTGGAATTCAGTACAGCTGCAGAGATGCAGAAGAGTTTCTGCTGCATTCTGGGAATATTCAATGTGCTCATATGTAACAGAACCAGCAGGGGTCTAATCCCCATGACAAACATTATATCCTTTTCCTCACTCACTTATACTTTGAAATCAAGGAGGGGGGGGTTAGTGCTTTGAAGATTTCTCCTTACTCCACACTACACAGATATGTCGGCAAGCTGGCCTGAGCTTCCCATCTTGAGCCAGACTTCACAACAAATGAAGTACAATTGAATTACTACAGCCTTTATGTGAGGTAGGCAGTGCTTAATTTGTATTAAAAAGAGAGAGAAAGTTGGGGTGGATGGGGAGGGTGTGTGTGTCTGAGGCTGAAGCCTGAAGAGAAACTTCTTTCCAGGCAAACATTTGAGGAACCAACTTGGTTTATGGAGCAGTGAAAGAAAAAAGTTACTAAGCATGCACAGATTTGTTTATTTATTGCATTTATATGCCACCATCTCACTCTGGAAAGTGACTCTGGGCAGCTATATGGTGTGTCTTTTACAACACAAAAGACAGTCTTTAGCCCAGGAAACTGGCTCAGTGTTTGAAATGACAAGAAAGGCTTAGTTTCTCAACTTCCATCCCCAACCCAAACTTGGTAAGGTTCATACATGTAGAATTACAATGATCCATTATCCTCTGCTATTAGAACCAGAGTGGATCAATGGAACTTATAGTTCATTTGGCTCACCTTGAGATCCACTAACTCTTCCTTCGCCTTCCTTCTCCATTCCTCCCATCAAAAGTGACTGGACAGGATTTAGGTATGGAAAGTCA
>NW_015408305.1:0-2230 GCF_001527695.2 Protobothrops mucrosquamatus
TATATATATATATATATATATATATATATATATATATATATATATATATATATATATATATATATATATATATATATATATATATATATATATATATATTCATTTTGTTGAATGAAGCTCTCAAAGGGCCACCACCTCCGATATACACTCCTTGTTTGTGGCCACTCAAGTTTCAGAATGTCCATTTTAGTCTCTAGGGCAGTGATGGCGAACCTTTTAGAGACCGAGTGCCCAAAAACTGGCCCCACCCCTGCTCCATCCCCCTGCCCCAGCCCCGCTCTGCCCCTTCATCCCCCACCCCGCCTGTCCACAGGACCACTCACCGCCTCCAGGGCCCGCCGCAGATCGCCCAGGCAGCCCAGCAGTGCTATGGCGGCCACACCTTCTGCCCACGCCCTGCAGCATCAACTGTGCACAATGGGGTGTGAGGGTAGAGTCTTGTCTACGCTGCCTGGCTGCCATGTCCTTGGCTGCACTGCTCCATGTGGGCCACACTCAGGAGCGACTCTCCTACAGGGGGGCTGCTGAAGAGGAGGGGGTCACAAGGGGACACAAGGCTGGGGCAACGGCACATGAGCCCACAGAGAGGGCTCCAAGTGCCACCTCTGGCACTAATGCCATAGGTTCACCACCACTGCTCTAGGGAGTGAACGATGGCAAACAGGACAGATGGAAATGGAGCTCCATGTGGATTAGCCCTCAAATTAGCTTGTATTCCTGCATGACAACCTCGCCTCCTTTTCTTTTTCCTGTCTCTTCCACATTTTCTTTAAAGGGGCCTTGCTTCTTTTTGCCCCTGGAGCATGCTGCTTCCACCTCCTACTCCTCCAAAAGCCTCTCTCCCTTCCTCTGGGCCTGCCGACAGCCTCATCCAGTTCCTTCACTCCACAAGCCCCGGGACTTCTCCTCCTCGGCCTCCTTCGGAAACAGCCCTGATTTGCAATAGAATCCATTGCTGGGCTAGCAGTCAGATCTTGCTGCCGGCAGAACCATCGCTATAGGCAATGATGAGAGCCATTGGGAGCAATAGTTCAGCTACATCTTAGATGGTCCAATGTTGCTTATTCCTCTTTCAGCAAGTATATTCAAAACACGTTGCACAATTAAACACAATAGTCCAGTTCCTTTCAAGGCAATTTTCATTTCTGGTGACTTCATAGACAGGGTCCTGAAACTGACAATAAAATGGAAAGAGTTTTCATTTATTCTTCTTTTGAGTTGAATAAACAACTTGCCATCAGAAGTTGTGGGTGCTCCATCACTGGAGGTTTTTAAGAAAAGACCGGACAGTCACTTGTCTGGAATGGCATAGGGTCTCCTGTTTGAGAAGGGGGCTGGACTAGAAGACCTCCAAGATCCCTTCCAGCTCTATTCTGATTGATTGATTAAATCTATTCCAAAGTTTTGGTATTATTTGGTAGTCATCGATCCAGATTCTAAACTTATCAAACCATATTTAATTTTCCAAAATCAGTGCTTCCCCCTTTTCCAAGTTCAGCTGATGTGGTCATTTAGTGGGCTACGTTTACTTAACTACTATATGAATTATTTTTTGCATTGTGCAACAATTTTGAGTTGTTTACTTATCTCATTATTTTATCTGCACATCCCTTGCTTCTCAGAGAGCCCTATTCCATTGATCACAGAGGTTGAGAGAGAGCGCTGAGATTCCTCTATTTTATATGGTCAGTGACATTGTGAGCTAGCCATTAAGTATAAATCGAGATAAGATTGCAAAAAAGCTCTAAAAGTATCTCCCCAGGCAGGGTAAATGTACATCAAGATTCATTTTAAAGTAAGCTAGTTGTCAAGTAAGGCATTTCCAAACTTTATGTACATTAATATAAACTGAACTGGTAAGGACTAATCAGGAAGGATCCTGGAGGTCAAAAGCTCAATTAAAATATTAATCAAACGTGAAACTGTTATTATAAAAAGAGGAATCCATGTTTGAAATAATTAAGAAGGATGTGAAAATAAAATTACTGATGTACAGTCGTAATGCCTTTATATAAATCCAAGCTTGGTCACCATCATGGAGATTTAGTCATAATTCATGGAAGATCAGTCCATCAGTGGCTTCTAGTCTTAGTTGTTCTTGGATCCTTGGAGACCTTAGAACCAATGGTTGATGCTGGATTGGGTGAACTTTCGGTCTGATCAGCAGAGTTGTTACATTCTTAACTACTAGCTCAACCTGACCTTCTTTTGAACGAGAGGAAGAATCCAG
>NW_015408306.1:0-2230 GCF_001527695.2 Protobothrops mucrosquamatus
GGGTTCCCCCCCCCTTTTCACAAAAACATAGTTAACCTGTGGAATTTGCTGCCTCTCCATAACTTCAAAGCTTCCAGGTTTTAGAGCAGTCTATCCCTGAATAAGGCTGGATGGAGAGTGGTGTTTCTTACTTTTATGGATCTCCAGAAACTTTTTTTAGGAAGAATTAGGGAGGGGGGCAAAGTATATCTGGGGGGGGGCTAAGCCAAAAATTCTGCCGCTTTTGATTGCTAGATACATATACATACATAGATCATATAGTTTCAAATATTTTAAATCTTTGGTCTAATGGTGAAAGCAACAGGCAAGAGTTCTAGTTCCACCTTAGACATCAAAGCTGGCTGGGTGACTTTGGGCCCATCACCAGGGGACAGTGAATTCTAGTTCTGCCTTAGGCATGCAAGCCAACTGAGTGACTCTCTCTCAGCTCATCCTACCTCACTGGGTTGTTGTTGAGGGCAAAATAAGAGGAAGGTGTATTGTACGTGTTTGCCACCTTCAATTATTGGTGAAAATAATAAAAGCGGGATATAAATGAAGAAATAAATAAGGAATGTTATAGGATTTTAAGGTATTGAGGCCCCTGTTTCCATTCTTATTTTATTGTTTTAAATCCTCCGTGTCCCTAGTGTCTTGAGCGCTTTGCAAGGAGGTGGCCTTATCAATGAAATAAAGGGGGTGGGAAATGAAAGCATAATATGACATGAGAGCTAGCTTTCTATTAAGCAATAAAGTATAATTTAGTATAATGCTAAAACCGCTTGAGACTGTAGGACTGAGTTCCCCAAACGGTTTCTTTCATGACTCAAAACCACTTAATCAGAAAGTCCTTATTTAAATGTCCCTGTTGTGATTGGGTCATGGGTTCGTGCGTCGTTATCCAAAGAAAAGCCACATTTACCTAATTTTGGGGTCATTTACTCAGAGTTGGGAAACACTGGCGCAGGGGCTGTTTCACCCCACAGTGACTTCCTGAACTTAGCAACCGAATTAACATCCTGTTCAAGAACAAACAACCTGCAAAAGAAAGCCAAGATCGGTCCTTGCATGACACATGGAGAAAAGATGGGCGCAATTAGTCATTTCGTTTCTGGAAAGTGGCTTCTTGAGGATCGCCCACACATCCCTAAAAAAATTCTCTCTTTTTCTTGAAATTCTGATGGAATCTATGACGTTAATTCACAAAGTTTTGAGGACAGTTGGAGAGAACTTCAAGTTGTATCATAAATTCCCAACAGGGGATCACATAAAGATGGGCAATAGGAAAGGACTGGTTGAGCCATTAATGACTAGCTACATGAGCCTCCCCCAACCTGGAACCTTCTAGAAGTGTGGGACTTCAATATCTAAGTGTAGCTGAGATGTGCGTTGAAGGCCATCACATCATAGGCTGGAGAAGTCCAAGCTTTCAAATACCAAGACCCTGAGACATTTTACTGATTGATGGAAAGAACATGTCCTACTGCTTGGAAAGGTAGAGCTGAAGACCATCTGAACTGCCTCAAACTGGGGGGAAACTCAGCAAATGTGACTAAATTAGAGTCGTAATCCAACACAGGGCTGCAGGCCACCAAGATGGAAGAGGGACTTCTAAAAAAGCCTTCAAGATCTAATAACAACGTGTGTGTGTTTGGGATGGCACTTTGTAGGTTGGAGGTGGGGGCTTCCAAAAAGTCAAGAGGACCACCCAGTTAAAGCTTTGCTCCCTTTCTTATGTGTGCCACATACTCAAGGCATGTAAAAAAGGGGGACAGACTTTGATCCCATAGTTGAGATCATCATCTAGACGTTTTGATCCCGACTGCAGGTACTCTTGATATGGGAACGTATTCCCCCCTAATATTTCTTTTCCCCTACTGGACATGCCTTTCTTCACCCCCAAATTTCAGGGTGGGCAAATACAGCTCTGCAGGGCTGTTGGTACTCTCTGAGCTTGGCTTTTTTCTTACAGATGTTTCATTACCAAACTAGGTAACGTCATCAGTGCTAGTAGGGAATGGGCTTTGCAACAGCCTAATCAAGGAACCACCAAGATCACTCCCACCACATACTAGCAGGGCAAGCCACTAGTATATAAAATAAGAGCAAACCCCACTCCCTAAAGTCACTGATGACTTTACCTAGTTGGGTCATGAAATGTCTGCAAGAAAGCCAGCAAGCTCAGAAAGCACCAAGGACCCCACAGTTGTCCTCCTCCTCCTCCTCCTCCTCCTCCTCCTCCTCCTCCTCC
>NW_015408307.1:0-2230 GCF_001527695.2 Protobothrops mucrosquamatus
TCATTGGAAAATTCCAACTATTTTCTAGTAACATATTATATGGTCAAAGACTAGGTAAAGAACAAATACAGGAAGATCAAAGGAGAAGGAACTAACAAAGACAGGAAAAGATAGGAGAAGGAACTAAGCATATTATCTGTTTAGGTAGGTGAGGCATTAAGTCAAAAGGGGATGACCTTCTGGCTGCTTCACTGGGATAAAGGGTAGAGGAGCAAAAGGTTATAGAATTATGAGGTTTGTGAGGGGGGAAAACACGGCAGTTTGCTGTGTGTGCATTTTTCCCCACAATGTTTTTCTTTTGCTGACCCCCTGTTTAAACTTGTCAGATGTTAAACGCAGAGATACAATTTAATCAAAGCTCATGTGATATTCAATCGGGTTTTCCTGATGAGGCGGGGCTGGCCAGTTTTGCAAAAGGTGTGAAGAACTCACCTCCTCTGATGTGATTAATTTGTGACATCACCAGCATGTATAAAAGTAGGGCCCATACTGGTCCAGTCACATTTGCTGGTTTCTGGCATATCCATACCTCCGGAGCCATTTGATCTGCTAAGAAGACCCTTTTCAGAATGGAAGCTACTATTGTAAGTAGTTTTATGCCTAATTTTTGAAACACTTAGATGCAAAATGGAGTTTTATAACATTCTTGTCTGCTTGCTTGTTTGTTTGTTTGATTGATTGTTTTCTTTCACTAGAATGAATTGACAGACTCAGAATGTTTGAGGGTATATGAAGGTATTTGTCTTTCATACTTTCATACATTTAGATTCTTATAAACATTTCTGCAACAATTCTGACCATTGGGATTTTTCTTTTCCTTCAGAATGGGAGAACGATCAGCCATTCGCAGATCTCACAATCCCCGCAGAGCACCAAGGGCCCCAGCATGACATGAGCCCTCAGCCTTCCACAAGCCACACAACACGATGTTGTGATTCCGTGCCAGCCTGTGTTCCCAACAGCTGAGTCTGAGGAATCTGAGGAGGAGGTGGGGGAGGCCTTTGAGGGGCCATCAGGGTCAGAGGGAGGCTCTGATGAATTACAGGACTCATGGCTTGATGAAGAGCCTGGCCCCTCCAGTCGTGTTTCTGATGAAGCTCAGCTGTGTGAGGAGCAGGAGTCAGATTCGGAAGGCTCACACCTGGATGTGCTAATTGATGCTCGCAGGCGTCGTCAATTAGCAAGAAAAAAACAACAACAGTCTATGCGACTACTCCAAAGTAAAAGGAGAAGGCAATGAGAGGCAACGCCCTGGGACTGCTGTATAAAAAGGGGAGGTGTGGGCGTTGCTGGTTGCTGAAGGCAACCGTTTGCAAAGTGTTTCTTGGAATCCTGGTCTGTTCGTCTTGTTTGCAACTTGTTCCTGCGGACTATTTCCTTCCTTTGGACTTGAGTTTTGCTGTTTGTGTTTTGGACTTATTGACAGGTTTGTCACCCAAATAAAAGGGATTTTGTTTTGTTTTAAAGTCTCCAGCCTATTGTATCAGCAGGGGTTTGGTCCTTGTGCCTCTAACAAGGATGGCAATAGGCTGGGATAGAACACATGAATGCTGTTAGGAGGTATAATATCTAGCATTTTATCCAACTACAAAGCTAAAAAGGGGGGGTGGTATTACATTATTAGGAATGTTGGTGATAGCCTTTTGTTTGTTTGTTTCTTTAACCAGAGCCGGCCTGCAAAAAAGCAAAAATGCATGGAGGTGGACTTCCCGCATCCCCAGCAGACAGTGATAGTTGTGATTCTATGCCTGTATCTCAACCAGAAGGGGAGATATGTCATTCTATGCCACAGCTACAGGCCCCTAACTCTGCAAACTCTCAGATATGAACAATGTTTATCTGGATATGGTGCAGGCATGGGAGAAGCCTATCCGAAATTTCAGGGCTGTGGAATACTATCATCGATATAGATTTGTTAATCTTGACCGAATCCAGTCTTTTGTAGATGCTATAGAGGCTATTCATAATGTGATACAGACTCTTTTGAATAATGTTGCTAGGGACATAGGTCCAAACGATTTTGTTCAACTCCGGTTGGATGCAGAGGGGTTAAATCATCCTCTCTTTTCTCTTAGGAGGCGTGTGAATGATTTAAATGCTGATGATTTTCTGACCAGTGTTGAAAATCTGCTTCAAAGTAAGGCAGAGATATTGTGTGTGTGTGTGGGGGGGGGGTAATTTACAATTAGTGGTTACCGTCGTGAAGAACAAGGAGGGGGGGGGGCTTAGG
>NW_015408308.1:0-2230 GCF_001527695.2 Protobothrops mucrosquamatus
GTCGTTGTGTGCTGACAGAGTTGTAAAACAATTCCCGCCTCGTCACCGACACTCTCGGATTTTAAATATGTTAGAACACACTGTCTGGAAGCACATTATAACTAAATCTGACTGTCATCAGCACATTTGCTCCGATGAAAAATGGCATCCAAAAAACAGCCAAAGGGGAGGCAGAGACTGTTGGCTTTCTTAATCTTTTTCCAAGTAAACATCTTTTCAGTGGAGATTTTAATAATCCTGAAATATAGTCCACCGGCCTTCCCTTTCCGTTGGGACGGTAAGATTATGAAAACTCTTAAAACAGGGATTTTAAGTAGTATGTTATCTTTTTCTTTTAGTCCTTTTCCTATTCTCATCCTCCTTCTTTCTTTTCATAGTCTTATTTATCCCTTAAGAAAGGTAAAAGCATTGGGTTGGTTTACATGAGGAAAAAAATAGATTTAAATATTTAACTGTAATTAACTCTGAGAAAATCTTAACCAGTAAAAATATTCAGGACACAGTGGGGAAAAAACAAATGCAAACAAGAACTGTAAACAGGGCATGTGATCAGACAGCCAGAATGACTAGCTAGAAAAGGAATGCTATATCGTTGTGATTATTATTTGTCTGTTAGAAAATTTAATAATAATAATAATAATAATAACAACAACAACAACAACAATAAAGTTGGAAGGGACCTTGGAGGTCATCTGATCCAACCCCCTGCTCAGGCAGGAAACCCTATACCATTTCAGACAAATGGCTGTCCAGTCTCTTCTTAAAAACTTCCAGTGTTGGAGCATTCACAGCTTCTGGAGGCAGGTTGTTCCACTGGTTAATTGTTCTAACTGTCAGGAAGTTGAAACAATAAGAACTGTATTAACTTAAGGTTGGCAAAAGAGAACACTATGGGGAAAAGAGGAAATCATGTAAAGTTATCATGTGGATTAATATAGATTATAGAATTTAATTGTTAGTGAATGCTAAATGTAAAACCAGACTGTCTACCAAATATTAGGGTGATTATGTTAAAAAATTAATAAAACATATTTTTAAAAAAAGGATTCTGAAAACTCAATTCAGAGGGCGCACTAGCTAATTTTTGTCTCTTTGTGGGGAAATTAAAACAAGGGGGAAAAGATAGAAAGAGGTGGAGGCCGCTGGCAATTGGTGTTTTTCCTTCGCAAGTAATGAAAAGAAATCTGGAGAGGTAATGATTAAAACAAGGTTATTTTCTAGTCATCATCAGGGGAAAAAGGAAGCAGACAAAACCGAAGTGGAATTGGGTATGTCTAGTAGTTTAATGAAGAGAAGGACGAGGGGGGATGTGATAGCAGTGTTCCAATATCTCAGGGGCTGCCATAAAGAAGAGGGAGTCAAGCTATTCTCCAAAGCGCCTGAAGGCAGGACAAGAAGCAACGGATGGAAACTAATCAAGGAGAGAAGCAACCTAGAACTAAGGAGAAACTTCCTGACAGTGAGAACAATTAACCAGTGGAACAACCCGCCTCCAGAAGCAGTGAATGCTCCAACACTGGAAGTTTTTAAGAAGAGACTGGACAGCCATTTGTCCAAAATGGTATAGGGTTTCCTGCCTGAGCAGGGGGTTGGACTAGATGACCTTCAAGGTCCCTTCCAACTTTACTATTATTATTATTATTATTTCTGGCAGTGGCTAGCAAAATCTGATCATCGCCTCAGATACAGGAGGCTTTTAAGTTGCTCAAAACAGAGGCGAGCTTTAATTACAAAAATGCTGTGTACTTGGTGTCTGTTGGCTGTACGTTGGCGCAATTTTACTCTTGACGTTTTCCAGCCAAGTTTTCAGGTGGTTATTGGATTCTGGGGAAAGAAAGGATGTCTCTAGAGCAGGGGTCCCCAAACCTGCGGCCCGCGGCCCAGTACTGGTCCGTAGTCTATTGGCCACCTGCGGGAACGGCTGGTGAGTGTGCGTGTCAATGCTGCTAACATCGGATGTTTTGCATTGACAACAGATGGAAATGTAGCCATCTTTTTCCCTTTCCCTTTTATTTATTTATTTATTTTTTCCAATATAAAATTTTTATTTTTATCATAAGAAAAAAGAAATACATCACAAATATTTCACAATATTATATCCCATCCCCCCACCCCCCGGACTTCCCAAACCAACCTAGGCTAATATTCAAATACAAGTAAACAAATATTAATATCTCTAACTCCAAAGTCTAAACTTAAACAATCCATCTCCTCCGTGTTAATAAAAATT
>NW_015408309.1:0-2230 GCF_001527695.2 Protobothrops mucrosquamatus
GCCCCCCCCCCCCCCCTGAGACTGGTGGCCAGCAGGCAATCTTTGTCTTGCTCAAAGGGCTGCTGCTCATCACTGCCCTCACCGCATCACTTGGGATACAAACAGTCCATTTTAATCTCTACCACTTAAATTTCTACTCTCCCGCCTCCCAGACATTCATTTCATATTTAGGGGATTCGTACCCACAACTCAGAAGCTTTCTTATGCAACAGCTCACGAGAAGCGACTTAATTTAAATGCTTTACTTATGTACAAGCAAGTTATGAAACATGAATACTTAATATAAAAGTCAATGAAAACTTTAATACTTTTATGCTGAATAGCATTTACAAAAATGAAAATAACTTTTAAGGGCATCACAAAAGCACGTAAGAAGGTTTAAGGTATTGTCTGCTTTGGGGCCTTGGCAGTGTCATGATTCCAGGCCTCTTGCCGGCTCCGGGCTGGCCAGGAATAATACAGGAAGTAGAATTTTTAGAACCAGCCGAAGTGCTTTTGCAGGCTTTGTAACTCCTAGGAAGAGAGAAGAACAAACAGGCTATTAGAGCATCTTCATATATCTTGTTTCAAAAGATCACAGGGGCTTCTGTCAGACAGTTTAGTTAAATGGTCATTTGCAGACGGAGAAAGGAAACATTTACATAGCGACACCAGCAGAGAGACTCCTTTTCCCATCACCTTTTCTGAATCCTCAGTGCTCAGGGGGTGTTTATACCTCTGTGGCTCTTACAATGGGGAGGCGGGGTGGGGGTGGGGGTGGAAGGAGAGGCACAGCCAGTCAGTGGCCGAGTTAAAGAATTCCGAAGTGATTGCCAATGACAGAATTCAACTCACAGGCCTACTAGTGGATATCTCCAAGGAACTTTTCATGATGTAATAGTTAAAAGGTGCTTCATTAGCACTATGTCACAGTTTGATTCAACCTTTATGAAGAATCGAAAAATGTACCTCTTAGAATAAGCCTGCTGTCCCCCAGATCCTTTTTTTTTCTTCGATTCCCTAAAAAAATTAGACTTCTTCCTCTTCCTTCCCTTGCCATTTTTGGTTTGGAAATAGTGGGACGTCGTATTCGTTGCTTCTTCCTCATCTTCACTATCACATCTGCTAAAGTCAGTCTCTGTGGCTGCAAGAGGCTTGTTTTCCGCTGCAGAGAAAAACCCAGTATTCCTTAATACAAACTTTTTTCTTAGTTCGGACAGCATTTCTGCATTAGGGGTCCCATTTGCATGACTGCCACCAAAATACTTGAGGAGCTTGTCTAGACCAAAGCAACTGAGGTGTGTTAGTGATAAGGAAGGAAAAAAGTCAACAGGACAGAAATTAACGTTTTAGCACGATTCTGTGGCAATGTGACCAGCCAATGCATTAAGTAAATGAAGCTATTTAAATACCTGGTAGTATCTTTGAACAATACTTCTGCATCACTTCTATTATTTCTGCTCCATATTTCTCTAATTTGTCTTCTGTCACACCATCAATCCGAAGCAAAACTGCTGGATCTGAAGACAAAGTCTCTGAAAAAAAAAAAAAAGAATCTCAATACAGCTTTTTTGGCATCCGCAATACCAAACTGGCTTGTCATCCCTATCTTCCAAGAACTTTTTTTTAACTTCCCAGTTTAGGCTACAGTACAATGTCTCGCTTCCAAGTCTAACCAACCAACCCTCCTGGCTTAGCTTTTTTGAGATCAGCCAAGAGCTGCTAGATGTTGGCCACCTGCTGTAAAGGGCTCCCTGTTGACATCACGGAACATCCTTGTTACTCCACTACAACACAGAAAAGCCTTGCCATTTCTGCCTTCAGGGGTGTGATTTCCAACACCCTGTCAGGACTCAGTGACATCGAAAGTTTGACTGACTTTTTCATCACCCTGATATTGCCTGAAGGTCATTAGACAGAGATGAAGAAATCTGCATGAAAAGGAGCTATAGAAACAGGGCACTTTGAAAGCTGGAAAATCTGGAGACAGACAAATTTTACAACTCTTTCAGCATCCTACCAAGTAACAGATTTTTAAATGCCGTCAGGTACCATGGCCTTTTCTTATGTAATTCAAACTTATGCAGAGAAAACAAGTGAGAAAAAAGGTGGAGATGGCAAATAAAGGAAGATAAAATACTGAGGATTGCTATTTGAACAAGTGTTGCATTTGTCGTACATAAGCTGAGCATTGCACTGAAGTGTTGGAAATTGTACATTTGGCATGTCAGTGACTTTGATAATGACAACA
>NW_015408310.1:0-2229 GCF_001527695.2 Protobothrops mucrosquamatus
TCCGCCCCCTGCGCCGGCCGAGGCGTAGCTGGCAAGCGGCAGAGACGGAGCAGGCCGACCACCAGCTGGCCCAGCTCAAGGGAGGTAAGGCACCCGCCGGAAAAGGGAAAAAAAATGGCGGACAGCCTTGCTTGGCGACCCCCGTGAAATGGTCGATCGACCCCAAATGGGGTCGCGACCCATAGGTTGAGAACCGCTGGTCTAGGGGAAAGACATCTATGGTTTTCTTTCTCACCCACCTTCCATTTTACTCTCACTATGCTTTAGAGCAGTAGTTCTTAAACTTTTTTTCTCTCTCCACTTTTAAAAATTATGGAGGACCCAAAAGAACTTTTGTTCTTAAATATTACATTTACCAATATTCACTGCATTAAAAATTGAAACTGCTGCATTTGTTGCCACTACTGCTTCTCATTAACTGATGAGATTTTAATATTGTATTTCAACAAAGGCTTGGCAAATAATTTTGACCCCTGAGAGTGTCTTACAGGACCCCAAAGGTCCTAAGTCCACACTTTAAGAAACACTAATTTAGAGGGAAAGCAATTGGCTCCAAGTCACTCAGTCAGCTTCATAGCTAAACAGGATTGGAACTAAGCCATTCCGCTGTTAATTCAACAACTGGTTAATCTCAACTTTGAAATTCTGAGTCATTCTGCACTTGTAATTTGGTGTTAGGATTTTGCAATGGCAGAAACTGGACTTCAATCAAAAGGCTCCAGGATCCACAAAAGGGAAAAATCCATAGAAGAGAAAAATGCTCTTTACAAAAGAATTATTCTTAGAAAATAGCAGAAAAATCTACACCCCCCCAAAAAAATCAGGACATACAGTAATAAAATATAAGTGTATATGTGTGTGTATATATTTGTACCTTTTCTTTCATTTTGCAGCAAGACCTTTGTTAGTTGGGTGTCTTTTAGATGCATTGGACTACAATTCCCATATCATACTTAGCCATCCCTTTACTGACTGTTGATGGTAGGATTGTGTGAAATACACTTGGAAAGACACAATTCTATAGCTTTAATGTATAAGATCGCTTCAAAACCGAGTGCTAATTAATACCGTACAAATGCAAAATAACAATACCCTGCTGTTTTAGTGTCCGCTATGTGAGTTCCACCCTTGATCTTCCCAGGTGTGAAAGTGATCTCTATTGACCCGATGTCTCCACCTTCCATCTGTCCATCACATAGAGCACGAACCATTTGCAATCCAGACAGGTGCTGAGGCCTTCAAGTCAAGTACACTGAATTAGAACATAAAGAGAGCCTGGGCATGCATACATGCATGATACAAAGGATGCTCAGCTTAAGGTGATGCCTTCCTCCATCACAGGTTAATTAGCCACTTCTCCCTACTTGCCCAGGAAAAATAGCAGTAATCCCCCGACAAGCAACTGGCAATTATTCTCAATTACGGCATCCCTTGTTTAGAAAGAATATTTCTCCAAGACTGAGAAAGGGGTGCCTTTTACCTAATTTCACAAGGCCTTTGGTTTCAAAATCCTTCTCTAGGCAATCAATTCAGATTTCTGACATGTGTGATATATATTCCTTTGATAGCAATGGGTTAAACAGAGAGACAGTCAAAAGGATGTCAAAATGAGAAAGGGAGGGCGATGATAGAGATACATGTTTCTACTTACTTTTGGTTCTGACTCCACCCACCATTTGTATCAGCCCCACCCACCATGTGGGATGTACCTCCCAGTCAGTTAGGACAGAGGTCCCCAACCTTTGGGACACCAGGGACCGGTTACCTGGAGAGAGGTTTTTTGGCGGACTGGAGGGGGCGTGGTTTTGTGTGCTGACTGCATCCTGCGGATGGGGCTTTGTTTGTTTGTGCGGCCCAGTTGCTGGCATGCCGCAGCCTGGTTCTGGTCCACGGACCAGGGGTTGGGGACCCCTAAGTTAGGAAATATGGTGCTATGAGAACTAAAATTAGTCTCATCCACTACAGTATAGCGCCATATGACCCTGTAGCAATTTCCAGGACAAAAGTATCACAGGAATTCTGTCTCCCAGATCTTTGAGCTTGAAAGAGAAAGGAAGGCCAATGGCAGGCCAAAATTATTCCAAATGGATTTTTCCTGGCCCATTATCAACAAGGATAGAACCATCAATTGCATAGAAGTTTAAGTCATTTGATATATTATATAAGAATAGTGATATGATAGGTTTATATTTTTGTTAATCATTATATTTATTCATTACATATATTTTA
>NW_015408311.1:0-2229 GCF_001527695.2 Protobothrops mucrosquamatus
GCATCAAAACCAATCGTACGATTCTTTGCTAGCACTGATAAACTGTGCGATATGTTTTTTTCCTGTTCATTTTACGTGGATGACACTGCATCGCTGTATCCATAGAGAACCAAATCTGGCATATAAAGATATGCAGATCCTTTGCGCCCTAAAAATAGAAACTGAGTTTAAACATCACACCAAGCCCTAATGCGATCTGCACGTTCTTGGCTCAGAGTGACTTATAAAGGGGGTCGAAATAAACCATAGTTTTAGGGCGTCAATCACAATGTGGCGATTGGCTGGACGACTGCAGCCATGCGTGAGGCAGAAACAGACACACACAATTTGTTTGCAGCCCTCCTGACTTGTTTCTGGTTCATTTTGATACCCCAAGGTTTTAACTATAGTATAAAGATGCATAGCAACAGCAGATTGAAAGAAAGAAAGAAAGAAAGAAAGAAAGAAAGGAAGGAAGGAAGGAAGGAAGGAAGGAAGGAAGGAAGGAAGGAAGGAAGGAAGGAAGGAAGGTTATTTAGTAACTTACAGTTAAAACAAACTCAGTGGAAGCACTGAGAAGAGGTGCATATTTCATTTGAGGTTATTTATTTGATCAGGAATCACATTTGAAGTGGTACTCGACTTGGCTGTAAATAGATGAAGATGCTCATCAGCCATTTGGGATTGGTTGCTATTGCTGGTTTAACACTGAGGAGCAAAAAAGAACAACTTCCTGTTTATAAAAACAAGGGGGGGATCCTTAGCTCAGGACAGCCACTCCTATAGACTGCATTCTTTAATGTGTTATCAAAGGTCCTTGGTGCTCTCTGAGCTTGGTTGTTTTCCTGCAGACATTTCATTATCCAACTAGGTAACATCATCAGTGCTAGAAGGGGGTGGGGTTTGTGGGGAGGTAGAAGAGGAGGAGGAGGAGGAGGAGGAGGAGGACTGTGGGGTCCTTGGTGCTCACTGAGCTTGGTTGTTTCCTTGCAGACACCTCATTATTCATATAGATATAGATATAGATATAGATATAGATATAGATATAGATATAGATAGATAGATAGATAGATAGATAGATAGATAGATAGATAGATAGATAGATAGAGACAGACAGACAGACAGACAGACAGACAGACAGACAGACAGATAGATATAGATGGATGGATGGATAGATATAGATATAGAGATAGAGATAGAGATAGAGATAGAGATAGAGATAGAGATAGAGATAGAGATAGAGATAGAGATAGAGATAGAGATAGAGATAGAGATAGAGATAGATAGAGAGAGGGGGGGAGGGATGGATGGATGGATATAGGTATAAGTATAGGTATAGAGATATAGATAGATAGATAGATAGATAGATAGATAGATAGATAGATAGATAGATAGATAGATAGATCTAGATGGATGGATGGATGGATGGATATAGAGATAGAGAGATAGAGAGAGAGAGAGGATGGATGAATGGATGGATGGATGGATGGATATAGGCATAGGTATAGATAGATAGATAGATAGATAGATAGATAGATAGATAGATAGATAGATAGATAGATAGATAGATAGATAGATGGATATAGATATAGATATAGATATAGATATAGATATAGATATAGATATAGATATAGAGATAGATAGATATAGAGATAGATAGATAGATAGATAGATAGATAGATAGATAGATAGATAGATAGATAGATAGATAGATATGGATAGATATAGATATAGATATAATCAGTGATGGCGAACCTTTTAGAGACCGAGTGCACAAACTGTAACCCAAAACCCACTTATGCATCGGCGGGTGCCAGGTGGGTGTGGCCCATTGGCTGGGTATGGCCAATCGAGTGGGTGTATCCCATTGGGTGGGCGTGGCTGTGGTGGTAACAGCAGACTGGGTGGGACTAAAAAGTTCAATCAATCAATTCCAACTTTGCAAGATCTTTTTTTTTCCCGTGAGAAGTTGAAATTCACTGATTGATTGAACCTTTTTTTTTTTGCACTCGGCGGTGGAGGCCTAAAGTGAAAAGGTTTTATAAAACCCAGCCTAGGACTGGGGCGACGGCGCGCGTGCCCACAGAGAGGGCTCTGAGTGCCGCCTCTGGCACCCGTGCCATAGGTTCGCCCCCACTGGTATAGATTATATAGATATAGATATATAAATGTACATACATACATATATCTTTTTGCCCTTCTCCAGTCTATTTGTACAAGGTCTCTGTTTTCACGGGGGATATTCAGGGC
>NW_015408312.1:0-2229 GCF_001527695.2 Protobothrops mucrosquamatus
AAAAAAAAAAAAAAAAAATCGGGAGTGCCAGGGCTTATCCAGAAAAAAAGGAAAAGGGGAAAAAAAAGGTGTGGGGGAAAAAAAAAAAAATAGCGACTTCTGGCTTTTGAAGGGCGAAAGAAAAACGTCGCAGGGGAGTTAAAATTCACTGCACAGTTAGGCCGATGGGTATTTATCGTTTTTTTTCAGCCTCCTTTTTGACATCTGGGGAGAGAGCTTGTGCAAGCGATTTTTGGGGGGGGCGGGGGGGGGGTCCCAGATTCTTTCGACCTGGTTAATCCTTTGGGCTTCTACTCGTATATCGGGTTTGTGCAGGAGAACGTCCCAGGAGGGGTGGAAATGCTGGGATTTTCAAGGGTTTTGGGGTGTGTGGGGTTTTTTTAGGTTTTTCTGTCAATTCAGCAAAAGCCGTTCGTCTCTTAGTCCAAGGGTAGGCAACCTTGGCTCTTTTATGACTGGTGGACTTCAACTCCCAGAATTCCTGAGCCAGCCACGCCGGGGGGGGGGAAGGGAGAGGTTTCCAAGCTGAGCCATGTTGGCTCAGGAATTCTGGGAATTGAAGTCCACGAGTCATAAAGCGGCCTAGGCCCTAGGCCAGGGGTAGGCAACCTTGGCTCTTTTATGACCGGTGGACTTCAACTCCCAGAATTCCTGAGCCAGCCACGCTGAGGAGAAATGGAGAGGTTTCCAAGCTGAGCCATGATGGCTGAGGAATTCTGGGAGTTGAAGTCCACGAGTCATAAAAGAGCCAAAGTTTTCCCCATGCTGGCTCAGGAATTCTGGGAGTTGAAGTCCACCAGTCATAAAACGGCCTAGGCCAGGGGTAGGCAACCTTGGCTCTTTTATGACTCGTGGACTTCAACTCCCAGAATTCCTGAGCCAGCCATGCTGAGGGGAAAGGGAGAGGTTTCCAAGCTGAGCCATGATGGCTGAGGAATTCTGGGAGTTGAAGTCCACGAGTCATGAAGGGAGCCATAGTTCCCCCATGCTGCCTCAGGAATTCTGGGAGTTGAAGTCCACAAGTCGTAAAAGAGCCGAGGTTGCCTAGCCCTGTCTTAGTCGATCATAATAAGGAACGCCACTCTAATAATAAAAATATATTCTGAGGTTTTTGGGATGGAGAAATGAACGCCTCTATAAGTGGTAAAGGAATTATGCAGTTTGTTAAGTGACCATTCAAAGTTATGACCGTTTTTCACACTTGCACCCTTCCTGGGGTCACATGACCAAAATTCGGACGTTTGGCAACTGGCTCACATTTATGACGGTCGCAGCGTCCCGGGATCACGGGATCCTCTTTTGAGACCTTCTGGCAAGCAAAGCCAATGGGGGAAGGCCCCGATTCACTTCGCAGCTGTGGCAAGCTCGGTTATGACACGAGGCAAAACTCCCTTCACAAGTGTCTCACTTAACGACTTGGGCTTAACTGTCGTACGTCAAGGACGACCCGTAGTAATAGTACAACAGCCACCCCCAGGCTGATAAACCCCCCTTTTCTCAGCTGGGCCAGCAGCTCCGTCCTCTGTAGGTGTCTGGCTATTTGTGAGTAAAGCACCAGCTCAGGTGAAGGGTTGGACACACAACTTGTGTGACAATCTGATACGACTGTTCAAAGCAGAACGGCTTTTGCCCGCCAAGAAACACTCCTTGGCTTATTTACTGGGAATTGGGTTTCAACGGAGGATCATGGTCTGGGTGAGCAATCCTGCAGCATGGTGGCTTGTGAGCCAGCTGTCTTGTATGTGTGTGTGTGTATGAGAGATTTTGTTTTCATTTGCATATGTATAAAACCCAAATCGTGTTGAGCCTCCGAGCTCAACAAAGCTTGCTTGTGCTGGATCGGTGTGCTTGTGATTTTTGCTGAATCAGTGGGGTCTTAATGCAGCAGTTGAAAGAGGAAAGGGAGATGTAGTGAGTAAGAGGAGGAGGAGGAGGAGGAGGCTGTTAGAAGCTGTTGGGGGGGGGGGAGAAACCATTTCACAGAAGCTTCTAAAGAAGCATCACAAGCCGCAACATGCTTTGTGGCCTTCGGTGTGTGTGTTGCACCTCCCTTCTCTCCTGAACGAGCAGGAGACCACAGGGACTGCCGGATATATCATGGTTATTTTTTTTTTTACTAACAGTCATTTGGTGTTCCTGTGTGCCTGAAGCAAGACAGCCTCAAGGCCTGTTTGAGGATTAGCTTGTTCCAAATTAACCATGATTAAACTCGGGGGGGGGGAGCTTAGA
>NW_015408313.1:0-2229 GCF_001527695.2 Protobothrops mucrosquamatus
AATAAACCCCGATAAAAGCCGAATTAAAACCAAATATTACCAGCTGTGTTTCCAATTAAAATACTTTTAAAATTATCCCTACCTAAAATCCTCCCTAGGTCAGGCCCGCTTGCTGGAAAAACCATGTCTTGAGGGCGCGGCGGAAAGTAAGGAGATCCGGAATCATCCGGATCTCGGGGGGTAGTTCATTCCAGAGGGGGGTAGTTCATTCCAGTTTAGTGTAGACATGCTCTAGCTTGTCTCACTTGTTGTCATTGATGGGTTCTCATAGGCACACCTTCTTGGTGACTATCCCAACTCTTTGAAATACTTCCCACCTATCATCTGAATAATTCCTACCTTTCTAACCTTGTAGAAGACGGTGAAGACCAGGATCTTCCCCCAGGTGTTGGGTTAGAATAGTTGTTGATCTGGGAGGCTGTTTGGTCTGGTGCCTTGGAAGAAGGGTATTTTTAAAATCTGTTTTAATTGATGATTGTGTGCCACCTAGAATTATAAAATGATATGGTTGCTGTAATGTATTGGGTTAGTCATTAATAATTGTTATTGATCTGTTGTTGTGTATGCTTGAAAAAAGTCTCCAACTGTTGCGGAGCAAACTGCTAGCCTGCAATTTAAGCGGGAAATTGTTCTTTAAAATGATAGGTCACCGCCTAGTGGCGGCACTGTATAAATAGATGTCAAGTGGTTGTCGGAGTCATTTCTGTGTTTTCCAGCAATAAAGAATAGTTGTATTACATCGGTCTGGTCTATGCCTCAATGAACTCAATACACAATAGTGACGATGAAGGTGGGATGCTGCTAAGGAGAGAGAGAGCTGAAGCACTTAGCCAGAAGTCACTAGGGTGTGAGACCATGCACCCGAGCCCTGGTAGGGACCACGTCCCCACCCTGCCTGCCAGTAAAGTTACACTGGAGGCACAGTCTTCATAGGTTTGTTTCTTTCCCACTGGATTCAGCCCATCCCCAGGATTTACCTAGCAGCTCCTAACAGCAGAAGGCATTGACCAAGATCTCATGAGTATCAGTTATGGCCAAAGTGGGCAAGCTGAATGAATTTGATGTTTCTCACCCTGAACAATGAAACTCCTATGTTTCCAGGGTGGAGAACTACCTGCGGGCCAACCAGGTGAGAGATGATGGGCTGAAGGCAGCAACCCTGCTCTGCGTGTGCGGGGAGGCAACCTTTGACATCGCGGAGAACCTGATTGCCCCAGCCAGTTTAGAATCAGTCACATACACTGATCTGAAGAGGAGGCTAAAGCAACATTTTGAACCCGTTATTGTTTGGTGGCACATATTTGAGCAACGAGAAGCAGGGGAGTCAGCAGCTGAATTCATGGCTGCACTAAGACAAGCATCAAGACTCTGCGAGTTTCCTGACTTAGAGGATCAATTCAGAGACAGACTCGGGTGTGGCCTGAGGAACTGAGATTTGCAGCAGAGGTTTTTTGCAAAAGAAACGCTGACATTCCAGGATGCATTAAAGGAGGTCATGGCAGACGAAGCTGCCGGTGGAGCAATGAAGGCTTTACGACCTCAGAAGACTCCCCTCAGCCAGATAGCTGTGCACCATGAAACTACAGAATACTGGAAGACCCAGACAAGGGTGATGAGATCGACCGGTTACAAAACAACCCATCAGACGGCAACGTCCCATTGACAAGGCAGTTCTATTCCCTAGCTGTGCCAGTTGCGGTGAACAGCACAAGAGGTCTAAGTGCAAATTCTGCACTGCAGTGTGTCATGCTTGTGGCAAGCAAGGGCACATCGCCAGAGTCTGTAAAGATCACCAGAGAGAAGTTCTGCCCGAAGACATCCCACGGAGAGATAAATGGTCCCTGGAACAGAACAGGGTCGGTTACTGCTCCGGAAGGAAAAACATATTAAGGACAGGAGCCCAACGCCCTCTCAAAGAGAAGCTGAGACTTAAAGTCAGGCTGCAAGGGGTCCCTTGTTCTATGGAACTAGACACCGGGTCAGCCCTGTCCATAATCTCTCAAAAAAAGTTTAGCTATATCTGCAGACAAGGTAGGAAATGAGTTCTACTCAAACCATCAAGCCTTGTTCTGAGAGACTTTCAAAATTGCCACATAGTGGTGAAAGGCAAAGCTACAGTAAGAATCAGCTTCAAAGAGTTCGAGGGTCCCCTCAACATCATGGTCATTGAAGGCCAGCGCACCAGTTTGATTGGGCTGGACTGGTTTGATGCCCTGGGCATCCAAGTTA
>NW_015408314.1:0-2228 GCF_001527695.2 Protobothrops mucrosquamatus
CCTAGGGAGGATTTTATATGGGGTTTATTTTTTAGCAATTTGATAGAGACACAACTTTAAAATTTGATTTAATTCGGTTTTATCGGGGGGGGAATGTATTTATGTTTTGTTTTAAATATGTTGTGCGCCGCCCTGAGTCCCGTCGGGAGAAGGGCGGCATATAAATTAAAATAAATAAATAAATAAATAAATAAATAAACACTGCTATTATTGTCACCCCTGGTCCTTCTCTTCACTAGACTAGCCATGCCCAGTTCTTGCAACCAACAGTTCTTCATATGTCTTAGCCTCCAGGCCCCTAATCATGTTTGTTGCTCTTCTCTGCACTCTTTCTAGAAATTCAACATCTTTTTTATAGTGTGGTGACCAAAATTGGATGTGGTAGTCTATGTGTGGTCTTACTAAGGCTTTATAGAGGGCTTGACAGTGGTATTAGTACCTCACGTGATCTTGATTCAATCTCTCTGTTAATGCAGTTTAGGATTGCATTGGCTTTTTTGGCTGCCATGCACACTATTGGCTTATATTTAATTGATTATCCACTAGGACTCCAAGATCCCTCTCACAGTTACTACTATTAAGCCAGGTTTCACCTAATCTGTACATGTACTTTTGTTATTTCAATACTAAGGTACCCATATCCAGTTCTAATCAACATTCCTTCAAGAATCATCACTTATTTGAGATTCATTCAAGAATCTCAGATAAGTGAAACCGCCAATGTCCAAAGAAATGGAATTCCACAGAATGGTTTCTCCCAACTCTTAAACCATGATGTGACTGAGTTGGATTGGTTTAAATTCAGCATACAGATTATTATAACCTGATTTGCGGTTTAGCATATTTCACTGAATGCAGCAATTGTAGTTTAGTAAACATACTATTACAGAATAGAGATATAGCAGAATAACAGAGTTGGAAGGGATCTTGGAGGTCTTCTAGTCCAACTTCCTGCTCAGGCAGGAAACCTATGCAATTCCAGACAAGTGGCTGTCCTGTTTCTTCTTAAAAAATCTCCAGTGATGGAGTGCTAACAACTTCTGGAGGCAAGTTGTTCCATTGGTTAATTGTTCTCACTGTCAGGAAAATTCTCCTTAGTCCTAGGTTGCTTCTCTCCTTGATTACTTTCTACCCATTGTTGCCTTCTGATGTTTTGGGAAATAGGTTGACTCCCTCTTCTTTGTGGCAGCCCCTCAAATATTGGAACATTGCTATCATGTCACCCCTAGTCCTTTTTTTCACTAGAGCAGACAGACCCAATTCCTGCAACCGTTCTTCGTATGTTTTAGCCTTTAGCCCCCTCTAATCACTTACATTGCTCTTTTCTGCACACTTTCCAGAGTGCAGAAAAGTTTTGAGTATGACTTGGTGAAGAAAGGCATATGTGCAGGAAACCAAAAATTGATCTTGGTAAGTCAATGAGATCAAAGCAGATGCAACCACATCATGTAACGGGCAGTTTTTCCTTATTTTTAGTGGAAAACATAGATGTATTCTTCATTTTCTTGAAAAAAAGTCAAGAAACTCATTTGTCAATTATCACTATCAAATCTACAGAGTGAAAAATAAAATTCTGCTTTGATGTTAGCTATAACTGGATCATTTTTCAATAAATTCATATAAAAGCAAAGACAATTTCTCATTTCCTGGAATATTAATCTTTTCCATTGCAAGAGCTAGTAGCATTTCTCTGAGTAATCTATCTCAATTTTATCTCTGCCTTTTTTTTTTTTATAAAAAAGAATCCAGTTTGACCTTGCTGGAATAAAAAAAAGGAAGGGAATTGCTGATATAAGCTACCTATTAGATGGCGTAATGACAATAGTTTGTTTAGACTGAAGGTTTTAATTATTCTGATTCAAAAAACTATACTAAAAATAAACCAAGCATGAAATGTTAACATATGGCATTAGAATCATATGGGAAAAGGTTGTTTTAAGCATCCCTCTCAAGATCTGATTGTTTTTAGACTTCCTCTCCCAATGTCTTTAATTGCTTTGCACAGTTTTGATTCATATGTTATTATCACAGGAATTCAAGGCAGCAAATGGCATACAATTATCAGGTTGGCATAGAACAAGAAGTACAACAATGTACAATTCTGTGGTAACCAAAGTAAAGAAATGTCAACAATCAGTCAAAATTTCCCAAAGGACAGTTTCTCCTCACACATATCTGTACAAATAAATAGAGCTCACTCTGTGAAATTTTCTTCAAAATAACAGAAT
>NW_015408315.1:0-2228 GCF_001527695.2 Protobothrops mucrosquamatus
CAACCTGCCTCCAGAAGCGGTGAATGCGCCAACACTGGAAGTTTTTAAGAAGAAACTGGACAGCCATTTGTCCGAAATGGTATAGGGTTTCCTGCCTGAGCAGGAGGTTGGACTAGATGACCTCCGAGGTCCCTTCCAACTTTATCATCATCATCATCATCATCATCATCATCATCATCATCATCATCATCATCATCATTATTATTATTATTATTATTATTATTATTATTATTATTATTATTAAAATTGCCTACGTTCATTTTTATTGATTCATTTGTTATCAGCCGGAAGTGTACTCTTTTTTAAAAAATGGGCCAGTATATATACAAAAGTTAGTAAGCCAATTTATCTTTGTAAGTAATGCAGTATGACCAATTGTTATTTCAATTAAGAAAAATTGTGAATCTATACTCCTAAATTACTCTGCCTTTTTAAAATATAGTGCTGAGTTATATCCACAAGTAAGCCATCAAAAATCTGAATTTCAGGCTCTGCCCTGAAATCTGAAAACGGTTATGCCATTAGTCTGGCAATATGATACAAAATGACAGCAATATTTTTGAAGTTATATTAAGAAGACTGTGAAAGCCAGTTTGGTTTAATGGTAAAGGCACCAGGCTAGAAAGTGGGAGACTGGGAGTTCTAGTCCCAGTCTCCCACTTAGGCATAAAGGACTGCTGGGTGACTTTGGGCCAGTCATTTTCTCTCAGTCCAACTCACCCCACAGGACTGTTGTTGTGCAGAGGAGGCAGAACTATTAGGTATGTTTGCCGCTTTAAGTAATTTATAAAAACAACGAAGGAGAGATTTAAAACATCTAAAAAGAAACTAAACCTTATTTATTCAATGTTCCACCCGAATCTATGGCTATTTGGCCTCGTTATAGTTCAGCTTGTAACTGGGCTCTCTGTTTTTGCCTGCTTGGCTCTGTAAAGCATCATATGTTCGATAATACAGGATAAATGCTATAGAAATGGCTAGTTAGATGCTAATGCGTAAAAGTAAAAAGTTGAGGCTGGAATGTTGTTATCTTGTACCGTGTTAAAGAGTCAGAAGTCAACACCTCTTTTCTTTCTTCCTTTGTACTTCATATTTTCTTTCCCCCTCTCTTTTTCCTTCCCTTAATATCCTATTTTTATTTTTATTTGTATTTTGTATATTGATAAAACAATAAAAGCCATTAATGAGATAATATAGGATAAATAATAAATAGCATACTTCTCATTTTAAGTCCAATCAATTGGATCCAAAAAAGCACCATCCTTTTTCTGAAAAGGGCAGGTATATAAAGAAAAGTAGAATGAATAAAACTGGTCCAAGAGATCAAAACATAGCAATATTCTACTTCCTAATTGATAAGAATGAATTTCTATTCACTTCTATTTTATTATTATGGTTTGTACTACCATCAGCCAGATATTCAGACTGGGTTTGGCATTTTTATCCAGCTATCAAGTCCTTCCCAAGGACCTGGAATAGGCAGAGGTTGAGGTCTGATTGTGCTAAAGGTATCACTGCAGGATATAAGTAAGTTCTGAGTAAAGCTGCCTTTTGCAATTGACTAATATGATTTTGTCAATGCCGATGGTATTGAAGTAGTGCTCCAGTTATTTTGGGATTTCACCCAAGGCATCTATTATTATTGGTATTATCTTTGCTTTTTTGTTGCCACAGTCATTCTATTTCTATTTTGTATTTTGTGATTGTCTCCTGTTCTTTCTCATCTGTTCTGCTGTCTCCAGGTTGTGCTACATCCACTATCCAGACTATTTTGTCCTTCTTATCAACAATTGTTAAGTCTGGGGTGTTATGTGTCAAGTGCTTCTCTGACTGAATTCTAAAGACCCAGAGCACTTTGACTTCTTCATTTTCTATTACTTTGTCTATTTTATGTTTATAAGCCAAGACATTTCTCTAGGCCAAATTCCATTGCTATATCTGTGCTAGAAATTCTTACACTGTTTGTCAATGATTGGATTTCAGTTTCTGGTTTTCTATAAAGCTTCAGAACATCCATATAAAGCAAACCGCATTTTTTGCTGTTTGATTTCAAAATCATTGAATGTGGGATCATTGCCATGACAAATAATAACAGTGATATCAGTCACCCTAGAAGATGCCTCTGCTAATACTCCAAAATAAAATGGATTTTTTTTCAGGCAGGCAGCTTGATACATATGTATATACACCCTAATATTTAAAAATATACAGCAGTGACTTCATCTGCA
>NW_015408316.1:0-2228 GCF_001527695.2 Protobothrops mucrosquamatus
TAAAATCATCCCTACCTAAAATCCTCCCTAGGTCAGGCCCGCTTGCTGGAAAAGCCATGTCTTGAGGGCGCGGCGGAAAGTAAGGAGATCCGGAATCATCCGGATCTCGGGGGGCAGTTCGTTCCAGAGGGTGGGGGCACCCACAGAGAAGGCCCTCCCCCTGGGGGTCGCCAGCCGACATTGCTTGGCCGACGGCACCTTGAGGAGGCCCGCTCTGTGGGAGCGTACCACTGTGCCACCACTGTGCCACCACAGCTCTTAAAATGCATTTGATTTGCAAGGTTTCAGCTACAGTTTTAAGAGCATGGATACAGGGTAAGGTTAGACAAGTTTAGTGGGGTCAAGGTTTGTGGAAGGTAACAAACAACAAATATTTGACGCTGCCAGCAAGGAGGTGAATGTCTCATTATCTCTCTGGCATGCTAGATCCAAAGAAACCTTTCCCCCCAAAAAAATCTCAAACGAGAAACTGTTACTACTGATCATGTTGACTTGCTGCAATGGAGAAGTGCAGAAACTGGTTTGAAAATTTGACATTGTTCATTCTCCCGTTGTGCTGATTGCACATTAATGCCATAAATACCACTAGGCAGTTGCACTCTGAAATGCCCAGTTCAATCATGTCCTTTTGGGGAGAACCGTCAGAGTGAAGAATGGGAAAATAAAAATATGTGCTTTAATGTTATTTTTCATTTCTATTGCTTCTGCACGGCCTGGTCTAGCTCTAAATTAAAATGGCTGTTTCCCCCTTTGATCTGGGCTCAGCTTTTTTTGAAAAGGCTACCAGATCTTTGCATCCTTTTGAAGACTGGGATTTGTGTATATAATTAGACTTTCTATTATCAAATATTAAAAATAATGCATGACATAACAGACTAATTCATTGATTGATATGATTGATATTGTACTTACCAGCTCAAAAAGCACTTTAATGTATATTAATATTATATTAAATTATTATACACTTATTAAATACCATGTTGCCTATCTTAATATCAAAAATTACTAATTTAAATTGAATATTGCAGTAATAATGCACTATTACTATTATCTATTTATGTCATATAGCTACCCAGAGTCTCTTGCCAGCAAAATGAGCAGTATATAAATTTAATCAATAAATTTATTTATTATATAAATAATAAATATATGGGATATGGTATAAATATAAAACTATTTTTATACCGTATAGTTTTAATTGTAATTGTAATTGTAGCAAATGTATCAGAAGACAATTAGCCACCCATTTCTCTTAATATTTTAGTTTTAGTTTTATTACATTTGAATTTTGAACTATGATATAAATAATATATTTGATTTTTATTTATTTATTAATAAAGAATGAAAGCAGAAAAAAGAGAAAGAATGAGAAATGTAAGATAAAGGATATTAGTTTTTCAAAATATAAACATTACCTAACATTAGTTTAGAACAAACATGATTATTCCACAGTTTAGCATTTGAAGAGTTAACATTACAGTCAAATTAAAGTTTGATAAACACAGCTGAAACCAAAAGAACTGTTAACTAATCTGAAGCAGATTACAGTATTATGTTTTTGATCAATCAAACAAAATATGTTGTTTAAAACTTTATGTAGAAAGACGTTCAACTTCAGGAATGACAGAAATGATATGCAGACATAGCCTACAAAGAAGTCAGATAGTGTTCTTGAGTTAAAGTTTGTATCAGACTTTTATTTTTAAAATATGAAATTATTTGCTAGGGAGAATAAGAAAGTGTGGATGTGGACATTAGGTCAAATATATTTGGATCATTTATTCAAGTTTGGTTTTGCAATTCGATTCTGTTTAGATTTCAGATGGGATTTTGAAAATAATTCCATTTGGATATCTGAACCAAATTGCCCAACTGAATCGATTAACACCAGTCTTTGAAACAATTCACAATGCTTTTGTTGCAACAATAGTGAAGTAATTTGCTTTTTTGACATCTTTGCAGTTGTTGCAGTAGTTCCAATATATATTTGGTCCAAGGAATAATAACTGACATGCATCGATCATGGGGAAAAAAAATGGACGAAGGAAGACCAGAACTAAAGAAGATGTTTGACATTCTTTGCAATTGTAAAGTATTGAGGGTAGACATTCTTTCTAAGCTGTGAACACATTTGTCATTTTGCACTTCTTGGAATGCCCATGGAGGAAAAATTACAATGTAGAATTTTAGCATATATGCTTAAATTAGATTACAGGAATGCAGGCTTT
>NW_015408317.1:0-2228 GCF_001527695.2 Protobothrops mucrosquamatus
ACTTAACCTATAAGAAATAAATGTGTAAATATTGGATTTACAAATGGAATTGGATGATCATTTAAAAATTAAAAAGGACAAAGAAACAATGAATAAAAAGAGCTTTCTATTTTAAATTGGAATATAAGAGATCGACTGGAATTATTACACAGAAATTATAAAGGGATTTGGATAAAGATGACAAGCATTCAAGAGACAAGACAAAGATAGTAAAAGAAAACAGGAGTTAGAATTTTATCTGTGAGACTTAAGGATGGCTGGAAAGTAGAAAAAACATACAAAATTGATTTATTTATATAAATAACCTAATCATTAGATAATGAATTGCTACCTCTGGTTACCTTGACTGGATAGTTCAATATGAAAAAAAAATAACTAGGTGTAATTGATTTACAATATCTATATTATTATTCTTTGATATATAAAAAGGGGTAACTATTTCTGATGATGTTTAATAGTTTTTTTTGTAATGTTAAATTGTTAATTAGGATTAGATTTTGATTATTAAAGAGGTTTAAGGGGAATTTAGATTAAATGGAAAGAGTGATTATATACTTATGTGTTTCTGTTAATTTTTTACTAGACCTTTGCTGATTAACAAGTAGACCTGAAGTTTTAGCGATGAGTTTATAGAAAATGTAGTGAGGTATGGAATGAAGAGATAATTGGTTGTATTTTAAGAGTCAGAGATAAATAATATACTTGCTGGGGATGGAGGCCGTAATTCTTTTTCTTACTACTTATTTTTTGAGGAAGATCTTTTTCTATACTTTTTAATATTTCCTTTTATTTTTAGTATGCTTTTTGCATTAAGTTCCTGTGTTTTATCTCTTTAATTCTTAATAAAATTAGTGAAAAAAGGAAAATATATTTAAAAATGAAAGAAATGACACCTAGTTGTCTTTGCAGCAGTTACAATGTTAATACTATTTCTATCCCCCAAATTATATAACATAGTTTACTTCTTCCCAAATACATTGTTTTTTACTCAATAAATCCAGAGATTATCCATTTTCAGCAAAAAGTCCATAAAGGATTTCCAGTCTTTTATGAAAGTAGTTATTGCTCCTTCCCTTATCAAATATACCAAGTTGATCATTTTGCAAGCTCCACCATCTTCACAATCTACTCTTCCATTATTAGTATTTCTAAAGTTTTCCATTTTTGTACATACTGTATAATAGCCTCCCTGCAGTTAACATATTTAAAACCAAACTTCCATGAGTCTTTTCCATTAGGCTATCCATACGTATCAGTAAGAAAAGTTTTAGTTTCAACTGAATATTATTTTTTAAAATTCTCTACATCATTATATATAAACTCCATTACAGGTTGTTTATATCTGGTAGCTTTTTATCCATCTGAAACCTCTCCCTTAGTTGTGCATATGAAAACCACTAAAAATTAAATCCTTTTGTGTTCATTTTTTAGTTCTTGATTTCATCTTGAGTTGTCCATTTTCCTATATTAACAAAAATGCTGATATGTTAACCATTTTTCTTCGCCTGCTTTTTCTTTTCTATGAAATGGTTCTTGTGCTTATGCCAATAAAAGATCTCCTCTGGCAAACCCTGAGAATTAGATAGTTTAATAACATGATAATATTAATTGTCTGCCTCTTCAGATCAATGTTAGAGGGCCCATCGTGCCACTCAAATCTCTCAGCTTTTCCATATATGAGAGCAAAATTGTGATCTTGTATATTTCTGGAATAATCCTAGAAATATCAGGAAAACCACTGAATCATTTTGAAGAGCTACAAAGGGTTTTGAGGGAACCTGATTTAATTTCCTGCTTCATTCCAAAGGTCCTAATTTGATTCAAAATTTTCCTCAATGGGCTGATTTGAATATAGCTTCTTCCACGGCCATGCTATTCAGGACTCCCAAGCAAAAAATGTGTGATTTTATTTGCTACTTTTCAGAAAAGAATGGCAGCATTTCTGCAAGCTCAGTCAAATCTCCATTTTATTTCCTCAGAGGTGCTATTATTGCAAGTCCCCCAAAACCTTGTGTTAGCCTTACAATCTGGGCTGCCTGTAAAGGAGACAACAGTCTTACTTTTAATAATGGGAAAAAAATAACTTCACTTGTCAAAATGCATTCCATGTCCATACAAAATTGAACTTGCAGAAAATGAGCATATGCACTTGAGACATATGCTGTTTGTTGCATTTTCTCACCATCAGTGAGGCAATACTGAAGGCATGCAATAGTTAGTGTACAAAG
>NW_015408318.1:0-2228 GCF_001527695.2 Protobothrops mucrosquamatus
TAAGATTTAATATGTAAACCCGGACTGGTAGACTTGCTGAAGCGATGTTATTTTGTGGGATTAATCCCACTTTTGTGTTACCCCTTTCCCCTGGTCTAGCCTTTTTGTATGTTTCCCGTTGTCTTATCCTTTTTGACCCTATCCCTTTATTACCTCTATAAAACTCAATAAAATATTAAAAAAAAACAGAGGATGGGAGCTCTTTTACTGACCCAAATGACATTACAAGCAATAATGAAAGATCTATTTGCTGAAATAGAGGCTTTGTTATGGAAACCTGCTTGGCATAAAAAGAAAGCCAGAATAAGACTAAAAAGAGAAATTTAAAATTATATGTAATGGATAAAAAAGATTTTCAGAAATATGGATTGATTTAAGAACTAAGATTTAGAGTTGAAAATTTGTGATCATTAGAATATATATGTTAAACAGAGTAAGAATGTATTTTTTGGAATAATGTTTATTTGTATGAAAATTATTTTGTAATGGAATGAGAATAAGAATATGAAAGAGGTTTTTAGAAATTCGGATTGCTTTAACAACTAATTGAGTGTGTTAAGTTAGTAAGACGATGTTTTGTGTAATAATAGGTGTGTTCTTTTTTTTTTTTAGACATAATAATTATTTGAATGAGATTCAAATGCTATGTGAAGAAATAAGAGAGATCTGTGATAAAACCAATGATTTATGAGATTAGGATTTCCGGTGGGAAAACAGCTGTGGAGATGGCGGCTTTTTTTAGCTGTCCGCCTGGGGCTGCGTCAAAGCCTGAAGAGACAGCGATCAACAGCTGTTTCTCGGCTAGGAAACTCTCCCCTCGGGCGAAGGGGGGGGGTGAGTCTGTCTGGATAGAGATAGAAGCCTCCTTTCTCCCCCTTTCTTGTTGGGGGATTTGAAAGTGCCGGCTTTCTCAGAGTCCGGACGTTTCTCCGCACCCCACGGTGCCTTTGCTCCTTTCTTTTCAGGAGCAAAGCCAGAAGCAGCTCCCACTTCTGCTTTTTAAAGACACTTATTGTGAGTGAAATTTAAAGCAGATGGAATTGAACAGGAGGACTGGATTTTAAATGATTTAAAACTTTAACTCAGAGAATATTATACTATCTTCCTTATTTGCATTAAACTAAAGCAAGAAGAAAATGGCTGCGGAACTGCCGTTTCTTTGTAGCAAAAGGAATTTTTAAGGAAGACTTTCACTTTTCTTCCGGTTACTGAATGGATACAGATATATCGTAAAGAACTTTTTCAGCTTATTGAAAGTTCAAGTTTCTTTTTTTTTCTTTTTTCTTCCTTTTTTTTTACAATAGTTTAAATTTAAAATGTCTTTTCTACTCCCCCTGTTAATTATACTTAAGGATTTACAGGAAACTGAGGATTTTTTGGACAAGAAACTGGGGGATTTTATGAAAACAGAGCATTTGTTTTTCAAGATTGTACAGCTCAGGCATGACGGGCAGATGAATTAATAGAAGATATTGTGGATATATTTCAGAATGATATGTTATATTATAGAGACATGGAGTTTGTTTTGAGAACAGGATTGAAAGATGGCATGCAGGGAAAGCTGAGAGAGGAAATGGTGATTGATCTGGATATGGTTTTGGCGTACGACCCTGAAGAAATTTCAAGAGAAAAAATTTATAGAGTTAATTTAGGGGTCGTTCGTCAGAGAAATCTGTCCAGAGATGTCTACTTTTCTAGAAGATTTTGTTATCATTGACGGGTGGAAGAATTACCAGAAAAAGTGGAAGGTCTGGAAGATGGATCTGCAAAAAAGGAAACTGTGGAAGTCATGAAGTTTGTTTTAAGAACTGGATTGAAATATGGTATGCAGGAAAAGCTGAGAGAAGAGATTGCGATAGATCTGGTTATGGTTTTGGCGTACGACCCTGAAGAAATTTCAAGAGAGAAAAATTTATAGATTTAATTTAGGGGTCGTACGTCAGAGAAATCTACCTAGAAATGTTGTTGTTTACTTTTCAGAAGATTTTGTTATAATGTGTATACAGCAAAAAGGATTTAATACTTTTGGTTTTAAATATTGATGGTTAATTTGCTGTATAAAAGAAAGAGAATATTTCATTATTTGGAAAAGTTTGCAATGAATTTATATTATGTTAAAGGTTTGATTTGATTAAGGGAGTTAGTTACAAGGAGCTGTATTTTGAATAGAGTTTATACAATGAGAATTCATAAAATTAGTTAAAGATTGTAAAATAATTGATTGGATA
>NW_015408319.1:0-2228 GCF_001527695.2 Protobothrops mucrosquamatus
GGTAGGAGAGAGGGAGAGATGGGGAAAGAAAGATGGAGAGAGGGAGAGATGGATATATATATATAGAGAGAGAGAGAGAAGGGGGAGAAAGGGAGAGGGAGAGAGAGAGGAAGAGATGGAAAGAGATGGAGAGGGAGAGATGGTAGGAGAGAGGGAGAGATGGGGAAAGAAAGATGGAGAGAGGGAGAGATGGATATATATAGAGAGAGAGAGAGAGAGAAGGGGGAGAAAGGGAGAGGGAGAGAGAGAGGAAGAGATGGAAAGAGATGGAGAGGGAGAGAGATGGTAGGAGAGAGGGAGTGATGGGGAAAGAAAGATGGAGATATATATAGAGAAAGATGGAGAGAAGGAGGGATGGAGGGAGGTGGAGAGGGATACGCACACATACTTATATATATATAGTGAGAGGGAGGGAAGGAGGGAAAGAGGAGAGAGAGATGGAAGTGGGAGGGAGCAGAGAGAGGGAGAAACATGTATATATAGAGGGGAGAGAGAAAGATGGAGAGGGAGAAAGATGGAGGGAGGTGGAGAGAGATACACACACACATAGAGAGAGGGAGGGAGGGAGGGAAAGAGGAGAGAGAGATGGAAGAGGTGGAGAGAGCAGAGAGAGGGAGAAAGATGGAGATATATACAGAGGGGAGAAAGGTGGAGAGAAGGAGGGATGGAGGGAGGTGGAGAAGGATACACACACATACATATATATATATATAAAGAGAGAGAGAGAGAGAGAGAGAGAGAGAGAGAGAGAGAGAGAGAGAGAGAGAGAGAGAGAGGAAGTTGCGAGTTTGACACCCCTGACTTAGTTGCTCTTCTCGGCGTTTTTTCCCCAAAGTCTCAACCTCTTTTTTGCGACGTGGGGGACCAAACGTGGATGCAGGCATTCCAGGAAGTGGCCCCCTTACCAAGGCTTTACACAGCGGTGCTAATAACTTCCCGCGGTTTTGATTCCGTGCCTCGGTGATTGTTAGCTTTTTCGGCTAACACGGCCAGCTCCCGTTGAAGGGATCCGTCCACTAGGCTTCTTGCACGCCCCCCCTTGATCTCTGCTTTTCCCCCGGACAGGCAACGCCAACGTCTGCAGCCCGGAGCAGTACAAGGAATGTGCGGATCCCGCCCTGGGTGAGCCGGGACCCCCTCCTCTCGCCCTCCGGGGATGGGGAGGGTGTGGGGTGGGGGCTTGTTGTGAGCAACTCTGCTCTCCCCCCCCTTTGCTCCAGAGTTCTTGGTGGAGAAGGACAACGACTTCTGCTCCTGCCTGATGCCCTGCGAGGCGGTGCGCTACAGCAAGGAGCTCTCGGTGGTCAAGATCCCCAGCAAGGCCTCCGCCAAGTATCTTGCCCGGAAGTACAACCGGAGCGAGCAGTACATTGCGTGAGTGCCCCCCGCTCTGTGAGTCGACGCGCCCGAGGGACCGAGCCCCACGCCCGTCACCCCTGCTGCTGTCCCGCCACGGACCCGCGCGGCCCACCAAGGGTGGGGGCGCTGACCAAAGAGAAACCCACTATAGCAGGGGGTCCCCAACCCCTGGGCTGCAGCCCACTACCGGGACGCAGAAGTAGGCGTCTTCACATACGCCGGCAGCGGGCAAGCCCCTGCGCGTGCCTGCCGCTTGCGCAAATGGAGCTGCACATCCACGTCCACCCCTCGCTCAAATGGAGCTGCACACATGTGCCTGCCGCTCGCACAACTGGAGCTGCACACACGTGTCCACCACTCGCTCAAGTGGAGCTACATACACACACACGTGCCTACCGCTCGCGTAAAGGGAGCTGCACATGTGTGCTCACCTCTTGCGCGAAGGGAGCTGCATGTGCCTGCTGCTTGTGCAAATGGAGCTGCCCCACTCGCACCAATGCAGCTGCACACGTGCCTGCTGCTTGCGCAAATGGAGCTGCGCCACTCGCTCAAATGGAACTGCACACACACATGTCCACCACTCACTCAAAGGGAGCTACACACGGCTGCCTGCTGCTCCTGCAAATGGAGCTGTGCCACCTGCGCAAATGGAGCTGCACACGCATGTCGACTGCTTGTGCGAATGCAGCTGCGCACACGTGCCTGCCGCTCGCACAAGTGGAGCTGCACCACTCACTCAAATGGAGCTGCACACACACGTCCACCACTCGCGCAAATGCAGCTGCACACATACATCCACCACTCGCTCAAAGGGAGCTGCACACACGTGCCTGCCACTCACGCAAGTGGAGCTGCACACACATGTCCAC
>NW_015408320.1:0-2228 GCF_001527695.2 Protobothrops mucrosquamatus
AGAAGAAAACAGTTGTTACCAGTTAGCCTCTTTTCTTTTGCTATTTGTTAACAAATATTTTGTTATTTTCTCTATTGATTGGAAGATAGGAAAAGAACAAGGCAATGTAATTATGATATTAATTGAATATTATATTGATTTCATAACATGCATATTTACACGCATTTGCTTATATTTTGTGGTGTTTGAAAGGAAAAAAGGACATATTACTATTTCCAAGTTGTATAAATAATTGTGATAATTCCAGCATGTTAATATATGCTGTTTTCAAATTGATTTATTGCAGTGGTGTCTATGAATATGTGCCTTACTTCTCAGCTTGAAGTCTATCACCGTATAGCTAGCTATAGATTTGTCGTATGAAAATTCTCAACTATTAGTGATTTTGCTATTCCATCTATGATTTTGCTTTTCATCATCTTAGTGCCTTCCTGATGTATGTTAGATTAACATCCCAGAGTTCTGAAGGAGCTGGCAGATGTTATCTCAGAACCATTGTATCTTTAAAAAAATATTGGAGCACTGGGGAACTACCAGAGGGTTGGAAAATAGCTGATGTGGTTCCCATCTTCAAAAAAGGGGGGAAAAACCACATAGGAAACTACAGATCAATCAGCATAACATTAATACCTGAGAAGATACTGGAAAAAAAAATCAAAAAACAGATCTATGAACATCTAGAAACAAATAAAGTTATAACTAGAAGCCAGTACGGATTTGTTAAAAACAGATCATGCAAAACCAATCTTATTTCATTCTTTGACAAAGTGACTAAATTAGTAGACCAGCCAAATGCTGTTGACATAGTATATTTAGACTTCAGCAAGGCATTTGACAAAGTAGGCCACAACCTACTTCTTGGTAAGCTAGTAAAATGTGGGATAGACAGCATCACCACCATATGGATTTGTAACTGACTGACAAACCATACTCAACAAGTAATCCTTAATGGTACCACCATATGGATTTGTAACTGACTGACAAACCATACTCAACAAGTAATCCTTAATGGTACTACATCTACACAGAGGGAAGTAAGCAGTGGGGGGTACCACAAGGTTCTGTTTTAGGCCCAATACTCTTCAATATCTTCATAAATGACATAGATGGGGGAACAGAAGGGGAACTCATCAAATTTGCAGATGACACTAAGTTGGCAGGAATAGCCAATATCCCAGAAGACAAGCTCAGGATCCAAAAAGATCTTGACAGACTTGAATGGACCCTATCTCACAAAATGAAATTTAATGTGGAGAAAAGCAAGGTTTTACATCTGGGCAGGAAAAACCAAAGGTACAAGTACAGATTAAGTGAAACCTGGCTCAAAAACAGTAACTCTGAGAGGGACCTTGGAGTCCTAGTGGACGATCACTTAAACATGAGTAAGCAGTATGTGGCAGCAGCCAAAAAAGCTAATACAATCCTGGGAAGTTGTAGTTGAAAATACCTAGAAGTATTAAGTTTTGGAAGGGCAAGTACTTCTTTAACCATCATTACCACTAATAGTATTAACTCACTTTGGCCAATCTATGGAAAAAATCCACAGTGGACTAGCTATAGCTGCTGTTGCTATCACAAAACCATCTCATCTCAGAGAAGCAAATCCCTATCCCTATCTACACTTTGCAAAAAAAAAAAAAAGTTTTTCTCCCATCAGGAGGGAATAGATTATGTTTAAAAACTAGTGGAGGAAGCACATAGGAAATAAAAAACGTGTAGTTGTTGCCCATTATCCCAATACAAAACTGAAGTATGATCTTTTACAAGGAGAGATCATTAGTAGGCTACAAAGTAAGCATGGTAGAGCATTTTTCTTTAGATAGGTATGTTTCCAAACTGCTTGTACTTAGAAATTGTGTATATTTTTATTAAAAAAACCGTCAGTGCTTCAGTAAAGAACTTTTAAAGGTAAAATCAGATACTTCTAGAACAGACTATTTAATTTTTTAGAAAATTTATATGGCTGCCCAACTCACTTATGGTGACTCAGAGACAAAAAAACTCAAAATACAAAACCCAATATTACCTGGCCAAAAAAGCCAACACAGTGCTGGGCTGCATTAACAGAGGGATAGAATCAAGATCACGTGAAGTATTAATACCACTTTACAATGCCTTAGTAAGGCCACACTTGGAATACTGCATCCAGTTTTGGTCACCACAATGTAAAAAAGATGCTGAGACTCTAGAAAGAGTACAGAGAAGAGCAACAAAGATGATTAGGGGAC
>NW_015408321.1:0-2228 GCF_001527695.2 Protobothrops mucrosquamatus
AGAAATATCCAAAATAGTTAAATAAAACCTGAGTCTGGAGAGCAGAGAAAACAACACGCCTTGTCTGGGTAAGACTAAGTCTGAACTGGGCATGTGCGGCCAGGCAGGAGGCGTGGCTATCTCAGACTTAGTCTTATTGGGTACAAGGGACTTCAGGAAACCCAATCAAGTGGATTATCCATCCCTCATGCTGGAGAACCACTGTACTAAATAAACTATAATCCAATATTGCAAAATCTCTGTGCAATTGAAGTACTAATGTTAAACTATTTTGCAGTTTATTAAACAAGAATTTGAAATAAACAGGCATATAATGAGGCCATCATCTATCTTTGGAAGATTTCATACAGTTAAACCACTTTTAAAAGTGAAATATGGGAATGAAAGTTAAAAATACGTTGACAGTAACATTTAATGGCCACATCCATCAAATGCTAATATACACATGTGTGTTTGTGTATGTGTCTCTTCCTCACTACATATATTGATGTTTCTAAGAATGGATATATATGGGAAAGCTGCTAGTATCATAAAATCAAAAGTAATCAAATTGTTATATTAAAGCTTATTTTGGAGTGTCTTAACCCATTTTGGGAGGGGGAAGAAGCTGTAAAAAGAACTACCTTGCCCTTCTCTTAAACAAGTTGGTTTTCTTTTTGAAAACAAAGCTGTATTCATCACTTTGTCCATAGGCAAGGACAATTTCCTCCATCTCTTCCATCACTGTTTGGGCGCACTTGTTCATCAAATTAAGAGCACAATCATCATTAGGTTTCTTAAAATCATGCTGCTCAGCAAAGCTTCAAAATGAAAAATTAATTAGGCATCAATTAAAGCATTAATTAAAAACACTTGATTTATCATATCTGTTTAAATAATTATCCTGTGTTACAGATACTGAAGTTTTGGTAGAGGCTATGATAGGGGCTTTGCCCACTTAATTGCAGCCCTATCTGGAATAACAGACCTCAGTAACAGTCATTGCAATGTGTTTTACATGGGGCTGCTTTTGAAAGTAACCTGAAATTGGTGCAAAGTGTAGTACCCTACTTGCTTGAAAATGAAAATCATGACAGCCATGTAACACTTACACTGTAGATTCTGCATTGGTTGCACATAGGTTTCTGAGTGCAATTCAAGGTGCTGAGTTTCACTCGTAAAGCCCTATATGCTTTGGCTTCTAGGTACCTTCATGATTTTCTTTTCCATCTGGAATTAACACATTTGGTGTATGCTCTCTGACATTTCTGTCAATTGTCCACCATGCTTAAGAAGTTAAAAGAGCAGGTGTTTGAAGACAATGTTTTTTAATTGAAGCCTCTATATTATAAACACACCTCCTCTTGATCATGTCAACATCCAACATCCAACTCCTGGAAACTAGTAAAATCAGAATTTGTCCAGAGAACATTTGGAGCATGACGAATGCATGCCATCTGTACAAATGCAATATACTGTTTTATTTTTTAATACACCATTGATAGTTCTTCCAAATAATAATAGAATACAATATGAAAAACATTAAGCTGCGATCCATCTAATTTTACATAACCTGTTTTATCGTCATTACAAAATGTTAGAAGATAATCATTAAAAAGCTAAACCAATGCCATTTTAGAAAGAGTAGTGTTTTGCTAATAAGATATATCAGTTAGAAAGGGAGAAACTATTATTAGGAAAGTAAAACTTTAAAATTCTAACTACTCATGTGCAGACTATTTACCCCTGAATATAAGATAGCTTTGCACTCTTTGCAATAGGTCAATAGCATTCAATGCTTTCACCTTGGACGCTAATATGCTTTTCACTTCTGGATAATGGCATCTGATGTTTTGACCTGAGCAAGGAACTAGAGAAACAATTCTTCCCAAAAATTACAAATGTAATTAAAAGAAAAGAATATTTGTTAAGATTTGACTCATGCTACTATATCCAATAAAGCCCTCCTAATATCAAGGATCAGTTATTTATGGTATTAAACATACACGCAAGCGCACAGTACCCCCAAATTCGCAGTATTCACTAAACTTGGCCACTTTCAAACGTGTGAACTTCAATTCCCAGAATCCCCAGCAATGCCCCGTATGAACTGATGAATTCTGGGAACAAAAGTCCAATATCTAGTGGCTGCCGGTGGCTGGGAAACGGTATCCTAAAGTGAAGTCAGGGAAGCAGATTTCACTTTGAACCGGCGCCGCCGAGGCCTGAGCAAGATCCCGGCGCTGACT
>NW_015408322.1:0-2228 GCF_001527695.2 Protobothrops mucrosquamatus
AAGAAAGATTATAAAATGTGGCAAAATTCACTTGACAACTGTCTCACTTAGCAACAGAAAGTTTGGGCTCAATTGTGCTCATAAGTCAAAGATTACCTATATAGCGTAAACGTTTCTCTATTCTATACAGAATATTTTGTTTGCTGCTTTCTGCCTACAATACTATTTTGCAATACTAAGTTGCTACCAGACAACTTTTGGTAATTACCAAATATTATCTTTGTTAATAAAAGATATTATTTGATATCTGTTTATAATTATCAGGGGAAAATGTACTGATCAGCAATGTGTACCTTTCATTACTTGTGCTGGAACTGAGAAAAGTACTAAAGAAACAATGGTCACTTTTAAGAATAGATGGATATTAGAAAATATTTAATGATTGTAAAGAAGGGGGGGGAAAGTAGACAACCACAACCAACAATGTAACATGTAGTCCCTAACAGTCCCCACTGAAATTCAGCAGCAAAAACAGTGCTTAATTAAATTAAGTGGGGTCTCTAGCTGCAAAATATTCCTTTCTCCAGCCCCAATTGTTGAGTTAGTCTTCTATATCAGGGCTTTCCAACCTTTTCACCCATTGTACCACTTTTAGGATATAGCAACATCCGAGTACCACCAGTCGCCTAGGAAGGTGTCAAAAACTTGATGACCCCCCCCCAAAAAAGGAAAAAAGTGATAAAGTACAGGTAGTCCTCGACTTGCAACAGTTCGCTTAGTGACTGTTCGAAGTTACAATGGCACTGAAAAAAGTGCCCACCAAGCCACAGCCGAGCAAGACACCTGCCTGCCCGCCCTCTTCCTCCTGTCCGAGGTTTTCATTGTTGTGAGCATTTCTGTTGAGGATTGGCAGCAGGGGTTGGGTGGGGGGGGGTGTTTGGTTTTTATTCCCCCCGTCTGCTGGGTGGTTGCAGCAGGTTTTAGTCACTTCACATGATCCTGGGACACTGTGACCGTCATAAATATGAATCAGTTGCCAAGCATCTGAATGTAAATCACAAGGCCCTGGAGAGGCTGCAACATTCCAGCTGATCGGCGCTTCTTCTGGGCTCAGCAGAAGCGCCAGGATCAGTGCCGAGCTCCAGCTGGAGCCTGGTGCTGATCCTGGCGCTTCCACTGAGCCCTGACAGCCCTGCAGCTCCAGCCATCTCTCGTTCAGGCTTGTGCGGTGCTGCCACAGGTTCAGCTCATTCCCCTCCCCCACTACCACTTTTCTAGGATAGTCGCGTACCACCTGCCAGGTGCCAATGTCCCACAGGTGGTACCCGTACCACTGGTTGAAAAGCCCTGTTCTATATGGCAGCTAAATTCAAGTTTTTTCCATGGCTCTATGCCAAAAAGGGAATAGTCGGGAACAAGAGTTGGCATTTTAAAGACATCCAAAAACTTTCTCATAAACGATTAGGATCGATAACACGAACGTAATCCCTTTTTCCCCATTTCCTTATTACAGCATAAATGCCTAAATGTTTGTTCTACATCTTTTAGATCCTCTCGTACTCCAGCGCAACTTTCTCAGGAGACAAAAGAAACTGTCAATGGAGTCATTATTTTTCGTCTCCTATTCCTATTTCATATCTCCTCCTAAGTACGAGCAAGAAAAGGAAAAAGATTTAGAGACCAACGTTTTAAAAAAAAAAAAGCCCAAGCTACCACACGCTCCAGCTTTGAACAGCGCCGGGAGGCGGTGCCAAGTTTTGTTTTCAGTTCGCGCCGAACTGCAACCAGAGCCTGCTGCCCCGGCGGGAGGAAACGAAGCGAGTCAGCAAAGAACCCAGTGGAAGGCGTCGGGTGGGGCCTAAGCGGGCCCCCGCGCTCCCCATTGGCCCGAAACCCCGTTGCTCAAAAGGCGAAACTTTGGAGGCTGCCTGGATCCGCCCCCAGCTCCCTTTCTGTGAGATGAAAACTTTCTGGCAGCCTCGGTGGGTGGAGGGAAATAAAAAAAAATGCTCAAGATGGCGGAAAATTTAAAAGGTGAGCGAAACTCGCAAGAGCGCGCCGGGCGCTGGCGGCGCGAGGCGGCAAAGAACTGGGTCGAACGGGAAGCGGGAGTTGCCTCGAGGGAAGCAGCCCGTCGCCGCCTCCGCCGCGTTCTGAGGGGGGGCGCGTGGCTGAGGCGGCTTTCGGCAACGACCGTTATGGGGGAGGGGAGGAGGAAGAGGAAGAAGAGCGCGCGAGCCGGCGTACGTGGCGCGGTCATCGGCTGCCTCGCGCCGCCTCTCGAGTAA
>NW_015408323.1:0-2227 GCF_001527695.2 Protobothrops mucrosquamatus
AAAACATATCCTAATTATTAAACAATAGAATATTGTTAAACAATACTAATACTAAAAATAATAATAATATCATATAATTATGTTTGGGGAGAGAGGAGCAGAAGGGGTAGCAGAGAAAGGTGATCAAGGATTGGAGAGGAAAGGAAATGCATTGTAGGAGGTGACCAGACTGAGCCCAAGGGAGGGGGTCAAACGCATCGTAAGTCATGAGTCCCTGCGTCCCACAATAAATCTTTATACTCATTTGAACTGCCTGAATTTTCTGATTTCCCCAGTGCTTGACATGCATGCCCCTATTGGTTTGAAAACCCACAATTGGTCTCCTGGGACAGTGATGGAGAGCAAAGCATAACAGATGTTTTATATATCTTGAGACTATTCTTCAACTATGTCAGAATGGGATGGTGGTGGTGATGGTGGTGGGTGGAATACTAAATGTAATATAATTTGATGATTTAAGGCAGTTTCACACATGGGTTGGACAAGATGGAGGTAACATCAAGAGGTAAAAGAGAAGAACAAGTGTTCCAAGGGCATACTTAAGGTATGATTAGGGGCAAATGAGGACATGGCCCCTGTTTCTATCTTGTTTTCTTCAAGGAAGAGGGCAGGACACAAAGCACTAGGGGGCTGGGAGGTGAGTATACAAGCGAACTGGTTTATGGATAGTGGGAGATAGTATTTTCTTTTGTTTCCCTTTTGTGTGGAATGAAACAACGATGGTGATTTCTTTTACTCCAGATTTCCTCCCTCTCACTGTCTCTAGAGCAGTGGTGGCGAACCTATGGCACGGGTGCCAGAGGCGGCACTCAGAGCCCTCTCTGTGGGCACACGTGCCATCGCCCCAGTCCTAGGCCTTCAGCTGGGTTTTATAAAACCTTTTCGCTTTAGGCCTCCGCCGCCGTGTGCAAAAAAAAAAAGTTTCAATCAATCAGTCAATTTCAACTTCTCGTGGGAAAAAAAAGATTTTGCAAAGTTGGAATTGACTGATTGAACTTTTTAGTCCCACCCAGTCTGCTGTTATTACCACAGCCACACCCATTCAATTGGCCACACCTAGCCAATGGGTCACACCCACCCGGCACCCAAAAATGCATAAGTGGGTTTTGGGTTGCAGTTTGGGCACTCGGTCTCTAAAAGGTTCACCATCACTGCTCTAGAGGTAACTTTCAGTATCCTATTCCTGGTAATTAATTCTGGGCATTTGTTTTGAATATATGTCATTCTTTCCTCAATGCAGCCACTCCTGCAGCCACATGAAACTACAATTAGAGCTATTGGGGAAACTCCACTGGCCGTGCAGCTCCCAGCATACTATCTTGCTGCTATCACACCTAGTACTTACTACCATTGAAAGTGACGATGAACCCTGAAAAATGTATGACCTGGATTTGAAGTTCTGACATCCACACCCCCTCCCAGCACATGTCCCATTTGGGACACTTGGCAACTGTCCTGCATTGATGGCCATTTGTGGTGTCAAGCAGTCATGTGACTGCAATTTGTGACTTTTTTTCCCCTAGAAACCTCTGAATTCCTCATAGCAAACAAAGGGTCTGTTTAACGACTGTAGTGTTCGCTTTATGATGGCCAGATTTGCTTAAGAATCAGCACAAAAAAACGTTGTAAATTTGGGCATGGCCAAATGATGACCTGCTTTTCAGCCACCGTGACTTACAACTGAAATTGCAGGTTCAATTACAGTCGTAAGTCGAGGACTACTTATAAGAGATATTCAAATGCATTAGTGAACTAACGGCTTAGCAGCCTGAAGCAACTGTTCAAATGTTTTTTGGAAAAGACCAGACTAATGTGCATAATATGTTCTGGAAACATGGAGAGGAACGAGCTAGAATGCATGTCAGTCATTTATTTTATTTGTGTGGTATGGAGACGAGTAGATTTTGTTGCTCCAGATCTGCAGAAGTTTTGCATATGTAGGGGCCCTAATCAAATGATCTTTCTCCCCCCCCCCAATTGATCATCTAAACACTGATTGGCTTGTGGTTTTTCCTACTTGTCCTTTGCCTTTTATTTATTTATTTATTTTATTTATTTTATTTAATTTATATGCCGCCCTTCTCCCGACAGGGACTCAGGGCGGCGCACAACATATTTAAAACCAGAACATATATACAATCCCCCCCTTAAAACCGAATTAAACCGAATTTTAATGTTGCGTCTTCCGAATATTTAAAACCCAATGTAAAATCCACCCTAGGTCAGG
>NW_015408324.1:0-2227 GCF_001527695.2 Protobothrops mucrosquamatus
GGAAGACAGGCATGGAGGCAAGAAGACAGACAGGCAGACAGACAAGCAGGAGGAAGACAGGCATGGAGGCAAGAAGACAGACAGGCAGACAGACAAGCAGGAGGAAGACAAACAGACAGACAGACAAGCAGGCAGGAAGACAGACAGGCAGACAAGTGGGCAGGAAGACAGACAGAAAAGTAGGCAGGAAGACAGACAGGCAGACAAGTGGGCAGGAAGACAGACAGACAAGTGGGCAGGAAGACAGACAGACAAGTAGGCAGGAAGACAGGCATGGAGGCAAGAAGACAGACAGGCAGACAGACAAGCAGGCAGGAAGACAGACAGGCAGACAAGTGGGCAGGAAGACAGACAGACAAGCAGGCAGGAAGACAAGACAGACAGACAAACAGACAGGCAAGCCAGCAGGCAGACAGGCAGAAAGATAGACAGACACTCTGCTTGTAGTCTTTCCTTGCAGTTTTTTTTTGGGGGGTGGGGTGGGGGATGAGAGGCATTAATAACAGAAATACCCCACATGCCAGAACAGCTGATTTCTAATATCCGGTCCAGGAGTGATGATGCTAATCCCGTCTCCTCGGAAAGGCGTTTCTCTCTGCCAAAGGCATTGACGCCACTTTTATAGACACAGCCAGTTTCACCATCTCTGGGGTGAACGCCTGACACTGGGGCCGATCTGTGTCCAGGAGACGGACGGGGAGATGAGGCGGAGGAGGTAAAAGTGGATAAAACTCCCGGGTTCAAAGGATCAGATGCCGACTAGGCTTGAAGAAGGATTTGGGAAGCCAGTTTTTCCCTGCTCTTGTTTAAAATGTGTTACCAGATGCCCTCGCTCGCTCTTCTTCGCTTGTGTGCCATCTGTCCGGCTATTTTGGAAGTTTTTTTTTTTTTTTTACTCTTTTGCCCCTCTTGCTGATGGTTTGCAGATTCTCTTAAGGGTATTATATTTTTGCATACTTGTATAAGAGATTTCAATAATGTTTTGTCTGTTTTGCCACTGAACCCAAGTGAAGGTCTTTTTTTTTTATCCCCTAAGTCTCAATAGTCCTAAAAGGCAGGTCGCCTTCCCTGAAACTTCATTTTGAAAAAGGTGAAAACAATAATTAGAACAACAACAACAACAGCAGCAACTATTATTTAGTAATATTCTGAATGTTGAACATAACTTACCACTGACATTTTATAGAGAAAGGCTGGGCATCACCATGTATCATAGGCCTATTATAAACTGAAAGTAACTTTTGGGAGTGAATGTTTTTCTAGGTGATTTACAAAAAAACCAAAAAAAACATTTAGAGCATGTAGTTGGCACCGTCCCTGCTACTGGGTGTTGATGTGGCCATCTCACATAATTTATGAGTCACGAACGAGCATCATTTTGTTAGTTCTTCAATGAATTGCTCTTGTTATATTTTTACTTTAAGAAAAACCTCTAATATTGTCTGCCTTAAGGGTCAAGGCTGGTTAAAATGAACTTCTGTTGCCTGTTCTCAAAGGTGTACCCATACATAACACACATATAAACATGCTATATACAACATATGTATGTAGCTACACCCTTACATATAAATACATATAAATATTAATCACTGTCCACCTTGAATAGATAGCAGAAGGAGGAATTGAAGGTTCACAAGGCTGATGCTCTATGGAACAAAACTGTGACTGAATCTGGATGTTCTGCTTCGGATACCACGAAGCCCCCCTCCCCTCCCAGAACGGAACAAGGAAAACTGGTTGTGAAGAGAGTTTGTAGTGTCCCAGACAATCTTGTGGACCCTGCTCTCCTGGATGGAAGGAAAGGAACTGCCAATAATATTTTCTTCTGTCCTCACCACTCTCTGCACAGCCTTCCTTTCTGAAACAGGGATGCTTCCAACCCAGACTGTGGTGCCATATGTTGCTCCCGATTGTCCTTCTGCAGAAAGTGGTGAGGACAGCGGAAGGAAGATGTGCTTTTCTCATGTGACACAGAAAATGCAGGTGCTGCTGTGCCCGCTTCACCAGGGTCTCACTGTTGAGCGACTGAGCCAGCCTAGAGAGAATGTAATAGAGAAATCCTCCTATAGGCCTTGATGAAGGATGCCGAAGAGAGAAAATATTGTTATTTGGCAGTGAATAAATACTCTCCTCCTCCTCCTCCATCTTCTTTAGCCATCACAGTCTATAAAACAGACAGTGATTGTGGTGATTCTCCTTCCTGATAAGCAAATGAGCTCGACTGTCA
>NW_015408325.1:0-2227 GCF_001527695.2 Protobothrops mucrosquamatus
GCCATTTGTACTGTTATGTATAATTATAATAAAAAATCTTTGATATTATACATTTCCGTACTCCAAGTTATTATTTTTTAAAGTAAGAACTTACTACTGCTACTTATTACTACCACTTATTTTTGAGGTAAAAGAGGATTGTTTTTCACAAGTATATATTTGTGTGTGGAAGTTTGCCTAGCAATTAAATATTAGTGTATTTCAGTCATTAATGCTATTTTTGAATCTATAATGATGTTTTCATAAATAAGAAAACTGCAACATTAAAAAAAGCAAACCACGATGAAGAAAAATTCACATGATATTGAAAATATTATTTAATGTGTGTTTTGGAACAGATTCATCAGGAATATCCTAACCACAGTGCAAACACATACATCCATAGACTTAGATGTAAAATAATATTTCCTGCTAAGTGACCACCATAGCAACATTTATTTTATTCTCTAAGTGACACAGCAACTTTAAACCCCCATTAAGGCCATTGTACCAGCCTAACTAGCATAACAGTGCTGGCAGCTAGTAGCACTAAGTGAACGCCCGCATACCTGACTATTGCACTGATTAATGTTTTCTATTCCCACTGAAATAAATGAGCCTGAGAGCAATTTCAATATTTCATGAGGTGCACAGTGTTTCAGAAATTGAGCTTGAAGTTAAATCAACATCAAATTATGTGGAATGTAACTTTAAGTTTTCAATTCAAGTGAATATCTTAAATGCTTCATTGGCTACTGCTTAATGTATTAATGTATGTTATGGTTTCTAGGTTATCTTTGGGTTCACATAGACTTTCATGGATAAGTGACTTACAGGTATATTACTGTTGCTTTACTGATCCTCTGCAATAAGCTTGTTTAACATACTGTTCTGCTGACTAATAGGTGTACTTATCAGATATTAAGTTTTATGCTCCTCATTTGTCTCTTTTAAAAAAAACGAGAAGCACTATAAGTCCTTCTCTCAAGATGCATGTAGATGCTTTATAATATAAATTTTCACCCAGGAAAGAATACTGATAAATTTCTGTAGTTCTGTGACTTGCATGGCTTTTCCTTTCTCCATCAATATACTTATCAGTTTTTTACTTGAGACTTAGATCTGAATACAAGACTTTTGAAAATTCTCTTAAATTTGCAAGGAGAAAAATTAAGTAGCCTACTATTAAAAAAATATCTCCAGGTGAAAGCAAAACTTCTTCCACAATTTCGAACACCACTACTACATTTTTTTTTTAAAGAAAGGGAGGAAATTCAGGGAGGAATATATTTTGTGATGATGCCCTCGATTGCTACTTAAGCCAGGCAGAGAACTAGACCAATGTTCACATACTTCTTGGCTAGTTACCAGAACCTAAATAAACATCATAGTATTCACTTTCAGACAAAGCAGTCTTATACAGAGCATAGTAAAGGAGTAAGACATACTAAGTAATAAAGGATTCTGAAAAAAAGAAAGGAAATATAGCTAAACTGATTTACCACAACTGATGTGGTAAATTAGTTTAGCTATATTTCCTTTCCCCCTTTCTTTCCTTTCTTTTTCCTTTTTCCCCCTATACCTCTCAAAACCTTTCTAAAATTAAAACAAAACAAAAAAAACCATTTCTGTTCTTATAGGCATCATAGTTTCTCTCCTTTATGAGAGGCATCCTTATTTATTTGCTTGCTTATTTATTTATTCATGTATTTATTTATATATTAGGTTTCAAGGCCACTTGACTCAATAATGACTCTGGCTTACATTTTATAAAAGAAAAAAAAATTAACAAATGAAAGAAACCATATATGTCTGATTAAAACAAATTCCGCATACTATAAAATATAATCCTTGTTTCATTAAAATCCATTTATTGCATCATGTATTATGTTTTTATTGTTAAACTTTTCAATAACTGTCTTTATGAGGATCTTTTCAACACATCATCAACAAATTATTTCAATTTATATTGCTGCCAATCTCAAATTTTGGTTTCTGGGCAGCTGACAGCAATTAAAAACTATATTAAAACAATGCAAAAAACATTATAGTACAATCACTATCTGAAATACAAAAAGTAACAGCAATTAACACAATCACTTAATGGGTTCTGCTACATATCCAGATCCCCAAACTTGGTGACAGAACCATATTTTAAAGGCCTTGGGGAAAGCCAGTAAATTTACAATTGGAGTCAGTCTAATCTCTGGAAGGATAGTTTCAAGGCCTTCTTCCTTGACCCCACCAG
>NW_015408326.1:0-2227 GCF_001527695.2 Protobothrops mucrosquamatus
ATGCTGGCTCAGGAATTCTGGAGTTGAAGTCCACGAGTCATAAAAGAGCCAAAGTTTCCTACCCCTGCAATAGAGAGAAGTTCTCTGAAGATGGGCTCCAGCAGAGTTTGAAAGCTTGGAAGACTAAAACTCTGGTCCTGGTGACCGACCCAGATTCAATCTAGTAACTTGACATCTTATTTCTGTTTCATTTGTCATTGGTTGCTTCGATTGGCTGACTAGGAGTTTGCAAACTTTGGGAGCAGGATCTGTCAGTGACCTGCTTGTAGGAATCAGGGTTTCTGCAACATCCAAAAAAGTCAAGAGGGCAGCTGTGGTGATGTGATCATGACCCTCATAGAAATGGGCGGAGCTTCTATCAGACTGCCATAGCTGCCATCTTGACCTTTTGGACTGTATCCTGCAGTCATGTTGGAGTTGAAACTTAAGAGACTTTTCAGGCATGAAAATAAACTTGGTGGATTGATCAGAATAACAGAATAACAGAAGGGATCTTGGAGGTCTCATAGTCCAACCCACTACCTAGGCAGAAAACCCTATACGGGTAGTCCTCGACTTATGACTACAATTGAGCCCAAGATTTCTGTTGTTAAGAGAGACGTTTGTTACATGAATTTTGCCCCATTGTACAACCTTTCTTGCTTCAGTTGTTAAGTGAATCACTGCAGTTGATAAGTCAGTAACCTGGCTAAGTGAATCTGGCTTCCCCATTAACTTTGTTTGTCAGAAGGTCGCAAAAGGTGATTATGTGACCCCGGGACATTCCAACCGTCATAAATATGAACCAGTTGCCAAGCATCCGAATTTTGATCACATGATTATGGGGATGCTACAATGATCGTTAAGTGTGAAAAACAGTCATAAGTCACTTTTTTTCAGCGCCGTAGTAACTTTAAACGGTCACTAAATGAACTGTTGTAAGTTGAGGACTACCTGTACCATTTCAGACAAATAGTTATCCAGTCTCTTCTTTAAAATCTCCAGTGTTGGAGCACCCACAAGTTCGTTGCACTGGTTAATTGTTCTAACTGTCAGGAAGTTTCTCCTTAGTTCTAGGTTGCTTCTCTCCTTGATTAGTTTCCATTCATGGCTTCTTGTCCTGCCTTCAGGTGCTTTGGAGAATAGGTCATAAACCAGGGGTCTTGACCCTTTTATGACTTGTGGACTTCAACTCCCAGAATTCCTCAGCCAGCGTGACCCCTGCCATAAACATCTGAATGATCCTTGCTATGATTTGACAATCAATCTTATGCCAAAGACCACATGAGCTCCTCAAACACTGGCTCTTTTTGCACAACCATAGAGTGGGCAAACAGATTTTAGTGGCGATTAAACAGCATAGCTAGTTTAGTGTGTCAGGCAAAGCTGAAAACTAGGTTACCAGACTAAACTATAGTTAAGTTAATCATAATCTTGAGTGATCAATTATTTACTTTATCCATTCTTTGTCTTAGAGTAGCCCTTCTGCTTGTTTTGGTGAAACTTAGAAAAGAAGCAAGTCATGTGATACAACACACAAACACACCCACACACTCTTACATATTCCAGCACATTCGATGTCTTTTCCTCTTCCTTGTAACATCTTGGAAGGGATAATGTCATTATTATAGAGCAACAGATCCTTAATTCCCCTTTAGAAACTGCAATATAAATTGGAATAAAGATATTATTTCAGGAAAAATGAATTCAGTGAGAAATAGGAATTTAATTCGGGGCTTTACACATGCAAAGTATATAAAAAAAGGGAGGGACAGGACTTCAGTGGTGTGGTTAGAAACTATATTGATTTATTTTTTTTACTCCTGAAGGATGCCTCACTTCAATTAATTAAATACAAATCTAATTACTGAAGGTGCAACCCTAAGTCTATGCTTAATCTGTTAATTAACTTGGCATGACTTTAGCCAAGAATAAAAAGTAGACTAGTTGTTTGAATAATAACATAACCTTATAATATACCTTACCTTTCATGTCAGCTATTTTTCTATCCTTTTTATAGCTGATTGTGCACAGCTGTTTTTGCTGTGTACATCTTCAGTCAATTTTAATGATAGAAAGCAGGAAACAAATGCATAGATAAATAATTAATATGAGAGGGAGGAGAATCTCATCGAGTTTTAATGTTTTATTCTAGGAATAAGTTTTTATTAAAATCCTAAATTATACTGCCAAGCTTCTGCATGTTTAAGAGAGTACGCTGCCATTTGTAAAACCTCTCCAAACAACT
>NW_015408327.1:0-2227 GCF_001527695.2 Protobothrops mucrosquamatus
TGTCAGCTGAATATCTCCAGAGGTTTTCCCTGTAGCTCTTTTAAGACACAGATCATGGGGATTAGGGAGGGACAACACCTTCCAGTTTCTCCAACTAAAATCCTAAACAGTGGTAAATCAATGCAGCAAGCCTATGGTTGCCTATATTACATAACACAACTCTAGGCAGCTAACAAACAAATACACTAATAACAAAAGGCCAAAATTAAAACTCCAACTTTTGGGAGGTAGCCTTTTGTGGTCTCTGATTATTGTATATTTAAGGCACCAAAAAGGTTGGGAAGCTCATGTCCTGGGGGGGGGGAGCAGGGGGAGAGATTGTGGTGGATTCCACCACAATCAACAGCTTCTCTCAAGAGCTTCTTGAAAGAAGCTTGTCCTCTTTTCAGAAAGATTGGAAGAATGCCCACTATGGGATAATTTGTAGAGTGACAGATTAGTTGGTGTAGCTAGTTAAGAAATATAGCCTTTCCTATAAGATCTTCCTAATCATTAACACAACTTATCAAGGATTGTGGCTTATAGCGAGAGTCGGTGTTTGTTAGGAGATGCAGCAAGAATACATTGGCATAATGAGATACAGTAACTGTACAAAGTGATGGGGTACAGAATAAGTGGTGTTTGTGGCCACCATACTTCAACAACAATGCAGGTTTAAGTTGATTCTTGTAAATGTTAGTCTGATACCAATTTCACTCATTTCTCAGGTACTTTCTCTGCAACTGGACTGTAAGGTCCTACCTCAGCTAGTCCTCCTAAGAAAGCAGTTATTGTTTCAAACAGTTATTGTTTCAAAAGGAACTTTTATTGAGAGCCAGTGATAGCAGAAAAGCAAAGCAAGATCTAATGTTTTCCTGTGCAAAATGTTACATTAAAGCATCCCTTTCAAAACCCTACCCCAATGGCCAAATGTCCAGTTTGATTTCCTCCAATCCTCAGATGCGAAGTTGTTATGGGAACCGAGGTGATAAGTGCAGATCCAGGCACTGTTTTCAGGGTTTTGTTTCCTCCTAGCCTCCTCCCATTGGAGTGGAGATAAGACAGATGGCCCAGGGCACATTCCTCTCCTGTTCACACCCCGAGGCAGAGAAAACACTGACCAACCTCCCCCTTCCCAACAGCATGGCCTAACAGTCTCCCCCCAGCAAAATGGCAGAACCCAAAAGAAAAAAGGAATAGAAAAGTTGAGGATCTGACATGGGCAGATTTAAGAAAAAATATGTTTCTAACCTTGAGTCCTATTGACTTCTGTATCTTGACTCCATATGTAGAATGATGAAAACATAACTAATTCCCATTTATACTGATAGCAGTAGTACAAAAATATTATCTCCATCACAGACATAACTTTGTCTATCTGTCTGTCTGCTTCTCTCTCTTCCTCCTTCTCCCTCTCTCTCACTGCAGAAATATTTTTACAAAGTTAAAAGTTATATATAAAACAAAAGAAAAATAGATAAAAAATGTGGAAGAAAAAGTGAGCAACAATACAGATCAAGAAAAGAGATGAGACTGAAAAATGAGAATGCTGGTGAGGAATGGCAAATTAATACTCAACATTTTTCTGCTTTGCAGGGCATATCACATTACAGCCAGAAGACAGATAGATGGATGCGAGATCTGCACTGCCAAAATTTTCTCTGGAACAAAAAGAGATCTTGAGATTAACCATACTACTCCCTACAGCTGTTTTTTTTTTTTTTTTAGTAGAGGGCTGAAACTAATGTTTTTGTAGCCGCTTTCTATCAGGTGGGAGTCACAGCTTCCATCATGTTCTGAGCTGTAAATGCAGCCTTTCATGGACTTAAAGTCTGACTAAATAACATTATTTAAATCACCTTGGAGCTTTATTTTATTTTACTTTATTTTACTTCATTTTATTGTTTATTTAAGATTGAATAACTTTTGGAATCAGGTTTATGAATCACTTTAATCCACTTAAAAAGAAAGAAAATGGCATGTTTTCATCTTTTTAAGATCTGTATTTTTTGCATTTTTTTGCAATATACAGCTAAGCAATGTTTATATTTTTTTTTTGAAGGTTCTTAAATATTAAGGTTTTGGATGAGATTGATTTAAAGAAAGACTTTGAAGTTAATTAGAAAGATTCTCTTGTGTGGAGAAAAAATACTCATGTTTACATTTCAAACTGATAATAAGGCTTTGAAAGTCAATTACTAAAGGGCACCAGATGACTACTTTAAGGAAATGTTAATTTGTGGGTGCA
>NW_015408328.1:0-2227 GCF_001527695.2 Protobothrops mucrosquamatus
TGGATGATATGTCCCTGGAGTGTTACAGTAATATTTACATTGTTGTACTACTTCTGGCTCTAGAACTGAAGTGCTGCTGTCTCTTAAGTGGATTGTGGATCTTCCTTGGTATAAACTCCAAAAGTAAGGAGATTCGGGATAGAAAAAAGAACAATAGTTGTGGCTAATTTTAACAAAGTTAGAACCAGATTTGCTTTTATGAATAGAAGAGTTTTTCCTGCAGAGCAAACCAGCATCCTGTGGAAAGTCTCCGTAGAAGGAAGTGGGTAGATGGGAATTTTTGTCATTGCTTTTTCCATATAGCACTTCTTTAGCTATTCCATGCAGGTCAGCAATTGTCTGGAGCATTCAAGAGGAACCAGTAAAATCATCAACCTTTTCCCTCTTTTCAACACAACTGCTGATCTCATGTCTGAGACATATCCCCAGCTCTTAACATCTGCTTTTTAATGAATTGGGGTTCAGTCCTCAACACATCTCTGCCTGATTACTATTACATTCACTTCAGATAATTTGCAAAGTAATATATCTACCACAGATAAAAGCCTAAAAGATCCTTGGCTCTACCATACAGTACTTCTTTTGAAAACTGGGTATCAAATATTGGATGAAGCTAATACTGTACAATAACAAAGTAGTTTCTTTGGAAAATAATAGAAGATCTGAAAGAAGAAAAATACTGTATTTCATTGCCAGAAATGTCTCTCAGTACTCTGAGGCATATTGAAACTTTGGATTGTTTCTGTATCTTCCTTTGGAGAAATACTTGCAAGACATATTTCATGATTACAGGATTGATATAAACTTACATTTCTTGTCAACTCAATTTTTTTTTATTCATAGAAGCAATTCAAAAGTAAAATATGCCCTTCCATTCAAGTATTTCTAGCTATTGATCACAGCTCACCAATCATATTCGTAGTCCTGATTTTCAGAGAAACGGAATCCTAAAACATGATAAAAGTTTTCAGAAGAATGAAAAGTACATGATGTCATCAGATTAGAGGTTCTAAACATAGGGGTAGTGTTACATACAGACAATTGGCTTCAGAAGAAAGTATTTTATGAACAGGAGAATCCAACAGTTATACAGGGACTCCTGATAGCTAAAAATAGATTGTCTGGGCAGAAGTCTCATCTTGGTGATTTAAGTGGCAGGTCCCATCATTTCTGGACAATGTTCTTACTGAACATGATGGGAATTGTACCCGATATTACAATAGAACATATGTCCTCTGCTTTCCATAAACTGCTCCTATAGTAATGATATAGTCATTACTATAGGAGTCCGTGAGGAGAAGGGCGGGATATAAATTTAAATATAATAATAATAATAATAAACTTAGTCAGTTCCTAAAATAAAAGATTACCTCTCCTTTGTCGATAGCAAATGGAAGAACGTTTTTTTTGAAGACATGTGTCTTTGTGTACAAAGACACATACATGCCAGTCTCACTCTTTCTTTATGTTGCATCTGAAATAAATCTGAAAGATAAAAGACAGAAATGATGCTTTAGCTTTCATATGGAATATGAAGAAAAGAAGACTCTGTGTTGATAGAATAATAATGATGATGATGTCATGGCACATACTAGTATGACAGTGGGCATCTATATTATGACTCCCGTTTTACATGCCCAGAAAGGCAAGCAAGTTGCTGCTGTTGTCCAAATCTGTCCTACTGACAGAACAGTAGGGGAACCAAAGGTGCATCAATTTGCACATAGAATGGAACAGAAGGATGATTTTGCATGAATAATTCAGCCTCAAATACTACCAAATCTGGTTCGTTTTCTTTTTGCCTGCACAATTGCTAGATTGGTAATTGTGCTGATTCTTTTGGCATCAGATTTTACAGATATCCCACAAATGCAGATTTGTGGTGGTAGTAAACAATTTCAGACTTGTGAAATGTTTGCTGGTTAGTAACATTTTTGGAAAAAATTGTGGAACCATTCTAGGGAATATCTGTTTTTTTCTTAAAGCCTAGCTAACACATCATATATATGTACATTATTATTGCCTTGATTTCTCCAGTACGGGAGATGGAGAATTCACATGTGGGTTTTCATTGGATGCCTGCTCTTGAGACCAAGTAGTCAAACTTGACACGCCCCCTCTTGCTGATCCAGTCTTTAACTTGGTCTCAGCTCTTGACGACGTGTCTAGGTTGGCTCTCAGTTAATTGCAGGTTAGAACCTATTGTGAATTCTCCCTTTCCCAATCT
>NW_015408329.1:0-2227 GCF_001527695.2 Protobothrops mucrosquamatus
CTAAACCACAGTCAAACCTCAGGGGCGTAATGGTTACTGGACAAACCATTTATCTGGGGGGTTTGCCTAATGCAGGGGTAGGCAACCTTGGCTTTTATGACTCGTGGACTTCAACTCCCCAGAATTCCTGAGCCAGCCATTCTGAGGGGAAAGGGAGAGGTTTCCATGCTGGCTCAGGAATTCTGGGAGTTGAAGTCCACGAGTCATAAAAGAGCCAAGGTTGCCTATCCCTGGCCTAATGCATGGCATCATAAACTAATCCTGAGGTTAATTCAGTCATCTAGTTAACCAAGTTTTCTATCATAGCCAGAGAGCCATCCTGGCTAAAACCTTATATAAAACTCCCCCCCCCCCAAAAAAAAAAAACCTGAATGGGATGGTAATCTTACTAGCTTGATCAATCTCTCTCTCTCATTTTGTGATTAATTTTTAAGGTGAATCATAATATAATAAAGAGCACAGAGTATCCAAAATTGTGACTGAAAAGATCTAAGGCTACAAAAGAGAGACCATATATTATTAATAAGAAATGAAGTCAGTCTCAACCATCCATAAAATACTGCTCCATCTTCTCACTTATAAAGTAAAAGGATATTTCAAAAATCAATAAGGAACGCATCTTGTGAATCCATTCTTTAATATTACTTTCTAATTGAACAGTATAATTCTCTTTCCCAAATGTAATAAAGCTGCAATTCGATAATTATCTGGAACCAAAAGAAAAAAACAAAGCCGCAGCTGACCATGATCAATCATAGGAATTAAATTTCTTACACAAGAAATCTGATACAGTACACAATTTTTATAAACATTGTTTGAGGTATCCAATAAGAAGACAGCAACATTTTCTGATGGATCCATTTCTCTCTTGAGTAACAATGGGGAAAAAAAACATGGAACTACCAGAAGCAGGGAGATGATGATAACCTAATAAAAACCTAATGGAAACAGCTCTTGGGTGAAAGAGTTATCACAACGATAGACGGAATTGCATACCACCTTATAGGAGTTACCTTCCACTTTTCCACTTCAAATCATTCACAACCAGCTTGAGCCAAGATTGTCCCATGAAAAGACAGGACATGTACCAAGCTTTGGAATGCCAGCAGGCCCCGTTGCTATGGGCAACGCTCAACAGATGCCCAGATGCCATGGTGATGGAGTAGACCAGGGGTTTTCAAACTTGGCTCTTTTATGACTTGTGGACTTCAATTCCCAGAATTCCTCAGCCAGCATGCCTGGCTGAGGAATTCTGGGATTTGATTTCCACAAGTCATAAAAGGGCCAAGTTTGAAGACCCCTGGAGTAGACGTTTGGGCCTTGGAGAACGGTTAGATACACGTGTCCATGGTCAAATTAATTTGGGTAGGGAGAAAGCTGTTTCTCAAGGAACTGTGTTTGCAAAATCACTTTTGAAAGAAAAAGCAAGGAGCTATGTTCAGGACACACAGTGAGAAACTTTACAGACCCACATATAGGTCCATCAAATACTATTACTCATTACTCATTTTCGCTTTAAAAATTAACCAGACTTAACTTTAGAGGTGGAATCAAATAGAAGGTAGGGACTGCTTCTGTATTCACCTTATGGTTTCTTAGCATCCTAGTAGTATCTAGTTTATGGACACGACTTTAAATATGAAATAACCTTTACTATTGTGATTGAATAAATGAAATAGACTAGAGGTGTCCAATTTTAAGACCTGTGGAAGTGGAAGTATTAATACCACTTTATAATGCCTTGGTAAGGCCACACTTGGAATACTACATCCAGTTTTGGTCACCGCGATGTAAAAAAGATGTTGAGACTCTAGAAAGAGTACAGAGAAGAGCAACAAAGATGATTAGGGGACTGCAGGCTAAAACATATAAGGAACGGTTGCTGGAATTGGGTGTGTCTAGTTTAATGAAGAGAAGGACGAGGGGGGACATGATAGCAGTGTTCCAGTATCTCAGGGGCTGCCACAAAGAAGAGGGAGTCAAACTGTTCTCCAAAGCACCTGAAGGCAGGACAAGAAGCAACAGATAGAAGGGGCGTTGTCTTACCTGAACGCCTTTTCTCAGTACGGAGATGGAGAATTCACATGTGGGTTTTCATTGGATGCCTGCTCTTGAGACCAAGTAGTCAAACTAGACACGCCCCCTCTTGCTGATCCAGTCTTTAACGAGGGCGAAGTGACTGAAGATGGACGAGGTGTTGGCTCTCAGACCCCTACAATAGTCTGAC
>NW_015408330.1:0-2227 GCF_001527695.2 Protobothrops mucrosquamatus
GCTTAAACTTTGCAGCTTAGAACCACTGTTTGTTAAAAGTATGACATGTAACTATCCAGGATATAAGAAATTATAGCCAGGTGTGTAAGGTGAAAAGAAGAATTTAAGCAGTTTATTCCCTGACTGATATAGCAGAATATAGTTTACTGGCCACAAATTTTAATGTCTGAATCAAGCCATTTTTTTCTTTCTCCCCCCCCCCCCAAAACTGCATCCCCCTATTTAGAGCAAGAGATAACAAGGAATGCTTCCCTAATTTTATAACAATGATTATGTAGAATTTGCTAGATAGCCAAGAATTTGGCAATAGAAACCCAAAGAAGACTTAAGCTACAAATGTTAGCAACTTTATTGGGAAGGGCATTCCAATGAAATCAGTAGAATTTTCTTCCAAATAAATATAGTTAGGATCTTATTGGTAGAGCAGCAGAAACATTATACATGGCCATTTGGAAGGACATGACAGGACATGACGAAATGTCTGTCATGCTGACATGCAAATGCCAACTTATGTACAAATAAAACATACTGAGATGCAAGTAGGTGGCCAACTTGCATATGTATGCTATAATTTTGGTTTCACTGTAGTTTGCTGCAGATACTGCTGCATGTATCCCATTGAATGCTGCTATTTTAAGTTGCACTGTTGTAAAAGCAACCTGGCAACTGTTTATACATTCAAGGTAATAAGAAACTGAAGTACTGTATGTGTCAGAAAATGCTGAGTAGGTATATACAGGAAAAATTAATTTTAACAAGCTAGAGGAGGAGAGCATAAGTAAATTCCAATACTTAAATCATCCTTTATTAATAGCCCAGTGATCAGCACATTAATCCTGTAACACAGATTTCTTTCAGAAAGAATCCTATTAATTCCATAGCAGCAAATCCCCAAATCAAACTGCATCCTATTTTATGATGAATATATAGAAAAGGAAAATTGGAAGGAGAACCTCCAGATCTTCTCATTCAAAACATTCTCCTGAGTGATGCACTGGTGGTATTTAGAAATCAGTGCTAGTACATATACACAACACAGTTAAACATAGCAGGTTTTCTTGGCTCTTGATATACTGTGATACTGGCTACACAAAGTTCCAATCACCTTTCAGAAGAGAGTCTAATTTTGAAGAACATATTTAGCCAGGAGAAAAGTTGAAGACGTGGTGCCTCCCTCCCCTCTCTGCAAATATAAAAACAAAACACAATCCTCATAATATAGAGCTAGAGAGGAGGGGGCTGGTCTTGACTATCTGGAAAGAAGGCAGCATCTTCCTGGGGCCAAAACACTGCACCAAAATCACCACAGGCTGACATGTTGAAGGAGGAAGAAGAGCTGACACAGTGGGAGGTAGATGGCACAGATCCTGGCAAGTAACCAGTCTGGTGGAAAGGGCCAATGAGAGAAGAGAAGATCGACGCGGACACCTGAAGTGCCAGGAACTGCTCCTGGGAGAAATGCACGCTTTGGGCTGATATTACTCTCTTTTTTTATACCAGCTTCTTGGCTTCAAAGAAACTCTTTAGGTGCCTCATTTGCCAAACTCCAATGACTACAAGAATGAGAGTCTGGACTATGGACCACCAGAGAACCCGCTGGTTTGTGCTTTCACTGGTTTGCCGGAAACGCTCCTCTCGCCACTGAGAAAAGAGGTAAAATATTAATGAAACTACATTAAAATACAATGGGATATATTTCATGGACATTCTGTGGGGGAAACAGCAAAATACAGAAAGCTGTGCATACCTTCACCAATACCCTCATAACAATAAGGTATGAGGGTTGACCAATTCCCTTATAGTACTTCCTCCAAAGAGTTAGGCCTCTTCCCCAAGTTCAGAACTTCATGATTTATGTGCATGTGTACAACGGCAACTTCCCACTCCGGATGTATGAGAGAAGTTACTGAGACTTCTACAGGGCTTCTGAGGAACTGACAAGCTCCTTTATGCCAAGCCATGGCATTTATCCATCTAGTCTACTCTCCTAACTAGAAGAACTTCTCTAGTCAAAATTTTAACTTTTTAACTGTTTAACTGCTGCCCGTTTGCTGATAGCTCAAAACTGGAAGAGTAAAACTTTACCAACAATGGAAGATTGGAGATTGAAAGTTTCGCATCTTGCTGAAATGGCAAAGATTTCAGCCTATCTGAAGAACCACTCAAATGAACAATTTTTATCTATATGGAGAAGATGGATTGTTTATATACAAAAGAAGCATAGAAT
>NW_015408331.1:0-2226 GCF_001527695.2 Protobothrops mucrosquamatus
TTTACTAATGGGATGCTCCACTTTTGGACAAAGTAGAAAGATGTTGCACTCAGGAAGAGTGTCATGTCCACGTGTCAACTAGTCTAAAAGAAATGTGAATATCCTGTGTGTAAGTTCACAGAATCACTTTATATAGTGTTCAGAAGTGAATTATAAAATGAGGCAGGGAAATTAAGACTTAAAGAGGAGTTGGTGATGAGTGTAGGCTGAATAAAAAAGTCAAAATCATGGAGATGCACATGGGTTGTTGAGGATACTACAGGGTTTGAATACATGATCATAATACAAATCAGGCTATCATGGTCAAATCAAGACAGTAGTTGCTTACAGATGGCAGAATCTTATTAAACATCAGGTGCAAGAAGTCAGGACACGGGTTAGAGTTCACAAGTACTAAAAGTTTATTTCATGCTACTTATACACAAGAATCTGAACTACTAATGGTCAAGGCAAATTGGCACCAGATAAGAGACAATGGATTTCAAAGGTAGGCTGGACTAAAGTCTCTTATGGGGGCATAGAGACTCCAAACTTATGGTCCCCTCCTACACTAACCTTGGATAATCTATATGTGGTTAGGATTATTTATTTATTCATTTGTTTGTTTGTTTGTTTGACAAGGAAACACCAAAGTTGAAAACTAGATTGGAAAGTCAGAGAAATATCCCAAAAGAGGTTGATGTCCACTCATTTATCTATTTCTTCCAAGATAACCATATGGATATATATCAAGTTTTTAATAGTTGAGTTGACTTGAGAGAATCTTTATGTAGAGATACCAGATCTTCTGAAATGTCATATCTAAGTTGTTTACCTTAAATGTTGTTAAAAACATGCACACATTCTTATTTTCAGGTTGCCCACTGTTTCTTTTGAATATTGCAATTGTTTGTTTTTAATCAAATGTGTGTGGTTTGTTAGTTATGATACATGTTCAGAAGTTTGTTAAGGTCACTGATGGATTTCTCTAGGTCATAATTTGTGATGTTGTTGAGTGGGACAAACTGGAGAGATTTCACATGTCTTTTTAGTTTGGCATGATTGTGGTGCTATTCCTAATTCAATATACTGTAATACCATCCATATTCATGAGGTCCGTTTTAAAAATGTTTTTCATATATTGGGAGAGTGTGAGATAATAACGTGTTCTAACTTCTGCCAAAATGCCCTAATTGCCTCCTTCTCAAAGTGTACAGTCAACAAAAAGGAGTTCGAAAAATGAATATACATCTATAATTCTTCTTGATCTGTGATCACTACTTTCTTCTATTAAAATTCTGTCAGAAGGAAGATCCACAGTAACAAAGGGAAAAAAAATTAAGACTTTGTTTGCTCTAGTTCAGGGGTAGGCAACCTTGGCTCTTTTATGACTCGTGGACTTCAACTCCCAGAATTCCTGAGCCAGCCATGCTGAGGGGAAAGGGAGAGTTTCCAAGCTGAGCCATGATGGTTCAGGAATTCTGGGACATGAAGTCCACGAGTCATAAAAGAGCCAAGGTTGCCTACCCCTGATCTAGTTCCATTGGATCATGGATTTAGGTACTGTATGTGTGTATTTCTATTTATGCAGATGACCTTTTTGCCAAAGTTAGAATTTAAAATTAGAACAATATAAATAATTGCAATAAAACCCACAACATGTAATGAAAGAAACATAAATGACAGCTAAGAATAAAAAAAGAAACTGAAATTAATGACAAACCAGTTGGCCTTCATTAAGTTACCAACTCCTAAACCAGAGTGATAGCCAGGCATCAAGCAGTATCAAAAAGCCAGCAGGGCAGGCACTGAAACCAAAACAATACACATCCTGGGTCTCATGAGATTGCATTCTTTAATTGGTGAGATCATGCTCCTCCTAATTGATATCATATTGTATCATGCACCTGATCTAATATTGATCTTTATCTTTACTTTAAGAAATTTCTGTATAAGGATATGAATCCTACTCCAATATTTCTTTGCTTTATCACATACCCACCATAAGTGGTAAAAGGTCTGCTTTTTACATTTACAACATTCATTTGAATAATAATAATAATAATAATAATCAGGGCTTTTTTTCTCGGAGAAAAGGTGGCGGAACTCAAACCTGGCCACGCCCTCATCAAACCCTAGGACCGCCCCTTTAGAGAACAGGAATGCAAGTAAAATTTGGGAGGGGCTATTTCCGGTGTGGGAGGGGCTATTTCCGGTGCGGCCGGCCCGGAAAAAGGTGCCGGAACG
>NW_015408332.1:0-2226 GCF_001527695.2 Protobothrops mucrosquamatus
TAGGGCAATTTTTAGAGGGGTTTTTAATCATATTTTAATTAGACAACATTTAAATATTTCTTTTTAACTAATTTTAATTTTGTAATTGTTATTGATGTATTTTTTAACTGATTGTCAGCCGCCCTGAGTCCGCAAGGAGAAGGGCGGGATATAAATTCAATAAATAAATAAATAAATAAATAAATAAATAAATAAATATTAAATTTTCCTGCAAATATGCAATTAACAAATTAAAAAGTTTCTAACCTTCCATTTTGTTGTTTTTCTTCAAATAAGGAAGGATTTTTCATTATAGATAGTGGAATGTGGAAACCTGTTTTTATTACCTCAAATATGTTTGTATATATGCATATTGTTTTCTAAAACTGAAATGATTTAGACTGCCCTAATAGGTATATACAATTTCTTTTTGTGACCATTTCATGTTTTTAGAATCCCAAAGATGGGATCCTATCAGATAGGAAGCATATTACATACATAGGAATAGTGCAGGATCCAATCTGGATCAGTCACTGGAACTAGAGGTTTAGCCTTCCGAGCTTTCAAACTTGCTGCAGCCCATCTTCAGAGAACTTTTCTCTAGCCCAGTGTGTGCTTTGGGCTATTTTCAGAAGAGAGAAGTTGCCAGAGAGAAGTTCCCCGAAGATGGGCTCCAGCATGAGTTTGAAAGCTCAGAAGACTAATCCTCAGAATAACTCAAAGCATACACTCTGCTAGAAAGAATTTCCCGAAAGATAAGTTCCAGCACGAGTCCAAAAGCTCAGAAGACTAAACTTCTGGTCCTGCTGACTGATCCAGATTGGATCCTGCAACATTATCCTGGAACATGATATTCATTTTCACATAGGAATGGCTTAAATTTCTCAGCCAAGGATGCACTCGTAGTTTTTAATATATGCTAAACATGTACCATCTTAATATGACAAGAAACTGCATGCAGTTTCCAAGAATTGCCCATTTAAAATGTAGTAGGACTGTTGGACTACACATACCAGTCACTTATAGAATTGCTACAGTATATATAAACTTACCTTGCCAGTAGAGGTCCTTAGGCAAAGACTTCCCTATGCTTCAACACAGTGAAGAGAAAACTACTCTTACAACTTGAGATAGACCAACTACACATTATAGCTGAGACTCATGAAGACCCAGAAAAACAATTGGATGGGCAACCAACACCTGAAACTGGAATGCCATTCCTACTGCTTCCATTATAGAATACAGCAGCTCTTATGAGGCATAAGACCATGGATATCTATCTACAGACAACCCTCAAGACAATTTACCAAAGCTTAGTGGAGAATTATTATCAGTTACTATGCTACATAGCGTAAGGATGACAAACTTTACTACCACAACTCAAATAAATAAACTGGTGTAGACTACAGCTGCTGAAATTCTGGAGATGCTTGGCTACATGATCAAGAAGAACAGCAGTACATATCCTACCTATAAAATGTGATTAGAGGTCAAGATCCTGGGAACACTAAGATTAGTCAGCTGGTAGAACTACAGACTGATGTGGAGGCTAAAGTTATGTCTGTAAGCTACTAAACAAAAACTCATAGCATTGGCTACCAAACTAAGAATATACACTAGAACAGAGGTCCCCAACCTTTTTAGTACCAGGGACCGGTTTGTGGTGAAACGTTTTTCCGCAGACCAGAGAGTGTGTGGTTTTATGTGCTACCTGCATCCCATGGATGGGGCTTTGCTTGTTTGTGCAGATCTGTTGCTGGCATGCCATAGACCGGTACTGGTCCACGGACCGGGGGTTGGGTACCCCTGCACTAGAGAAGTGAGACAAAGAAAATAAATGCCCTATTCTCCTAAGAAGTCCAAAAGTTGTCTCTAAGAACCAGAAAAAGAAAGACCAATCTGAGATTAGCTTGGATTCACTACAGCAAAGCCTATTACAATGCCATACAGATGGACTTCTGAATGCCTGGCACTATAAAAAGATAGGATACCAAGAACTTGATGGGACCGTGGAATACAATACTGGACGTGAACTCAAAGTAATTCACACAACTTGCCAACAAATGCAGTATATATCATGTACCATATACCAAGGTGATGCACTGCTACCATTTGTGTGTTTGAACCCTCTCTGCCAGATAATCATAAGGACTGGATATGGATACAAGTTCAAGACTACAACTACCATCATCCATCTTCTTTACATGGATGACATGAACCTGTATGCTAAAAGTATACAAGATATCA
>NW_015408333.1:0-2226 GCF_001527695.2 Protobothrops mucrosquamatus
TTTTCCTTGGGGAAAAAAAAAAGGCAGGCTTTTTTCTCCCAGTATGTCATTTTCCCACCCCGAAGAAGGGACAAGCCGGGTTCTGCCGAATCCAGTAATTCCCCAATCCTCAAGAGGGGGCCTCGGCCACCCCCAAAGGAGGGATTTCTCATTTCCTGCTCTCTGCCAACTCAGGAATGGTAGCATTCCCCCCCCCCCCCCCCGCTAGTTAGGTCAGTAATTATGATCATCATCATGCACTCTGAATGTAAACCGTGTTGCTCCACCATGTTCAGTTACTTTCTGCATATATCATTAAAGCTCTTTTCTAAATGAACATTGGGACTAAGAAACGTTGGAGGGGGTAGATAAGGTGCGTCCTATTGATCCGAGGTTTAAGCCTGTTTGTGGAAAATAAGATTATCTTAGTATTTTCCCTCTAATATTCAGGTCCTTGAATAGGAAGCATAAGCAAAAAGGTGCTATTATGCTTATATCCTGCTTGGGATATATTTGGACATACCATTGGTCTCTAACCTTTGGTTGGATCTAACATGAAGGTTTTTACATTCCTCCATGGAATACCCTGTGTGGATCAACACAAGTTCAGATGCATTAAGAACCTTTTTTTTTTTTTAACCTAAAAATGTTTGGCATTTACAATTTTTTATATTTAGTATTGCAATTTTAGTTCCTTTTGTTTTCCTTTGAAATGAGTGGACAGAGGAATCTTCTCTCCTATCCAAGAATAGTGAAAGCTATCTTCTTTATTATTAAGATTTTATTGTTGACAACTTTTAGGAAATGTTATTGGGTTCGTGTAGATAAGAGAAGATGAACTCTCATCAAGCAGCCAAATTCTTACGTCTAATGGGAGAAAAATATCACTTCTTGAATTCTGTAGGCTAAAATTGCGGCAATTTTTTTGATCTGAAGAAATATTTTGATTTTAGTCTTTCTATTAAATTCAGTTTCAAAGGTTTTGTGAACACTAATTTTAGGTTGGTGTTACACTCAAAATAGATGCTTATACATTGTCTAGTTATTAATATTTTTTACTGAAATTAGTTTTAGGAAACAAGATAGAAGAAATACAAGACATTGTTCTCTTGATACAGTTTTTGTACAACATATTACCAACTCCTTTTTGTTGATAGATTACCACACACATTTGACTAGTGTTAATGCCAATAATTTGTGCAAAATGATCAATACAGAGAAGTTTATTTGCTATAGTTATTTTTTTTCCCAAATGAGAAATCATAGTTTGAAAGAGTTTGATTGAATCCTTTAAAAGGATGGTTAGAAATTGGGTTCAGGAATTGGCAGCATGTTATTGAACTTGACTGGAGAAAGTGAAGCAGGGACGGGTCTGGTTAATACTTGTATGTAGTGGGCTATGAAGTTTTTAAAAAAACCCAGAGATGAAGGCTCGACGTTTCTATTGGTTTGACATAAGATTATGCACAACATGTCTGTAATGTGTCAAACTGTAGCCACATTTCATAGTTGAGCATGCCTTTGATTCTGGAGAGCTTCATTTGGGAATAATAATAGCATAAGAGGACCAAATGTAAACATAAAATAATTCTACCTTATATTTTACTGTTGTTCTTGCTGTTTCTTGCTACAAGTGACAACATGGCTAATCTACAGTTAAGCATTTGTCCGAACACACAAACTATATCTGGCCATTTTTAACCGTGGTATGTTATGATGGCCTCTGTATTTTGTAATGGTTGAAAACAGTGTTTATAAACCATGCTATTTCAAGTTTTACTAGGTGAAGATGATTGGTAGTATATTTTAATAAATTAATTTATAAAAAAGTTTCAGCTCAATTGAAATAAATGGTGTTGTACGTGCATGGTCTAATATATGAATATTCGTTTAAATAGAGACGCATGTGAAAATGAAACTTATTACGTATCTAAATACTAACAGTTGATTTTGGAAATGTTAAATTGTAATATCTTCTATTCAATCTTTGTATAAAGATTCAAGCAGCTTTCATGGCTGAAAATAGGATGGTTACAGCATCATTTGGTTGTGAATTGCTTTGTTCCTGTACTAATTCATTTCTCAGAGATTCTTTATCCACAACCAGATCTATTGATTATAGATTTGCAGCTTTAGATGGAAAGTCATAAAAATATTCAAGTTGTAAACTGAACTTGAAAAGTTTTTTGAAAAGAGCAACCCACTCTTACATTACTACCAGGAAAACATCATAATCATGCCCAGAAA
>NW_015408334.1:0-2226 GCF_001527695.2 Protobothrops mucrosquamatus
ACCTCTACAAAATGTTCTACAGATGGCATCTCCCACCCACAAGATTAGCTAAAATGGGTCCAAATATTTCTTCCACGTGCTGGAAATGTAAATTGGCAAGAGGGACATATTACCACATGTGGTGGGAGTGCTCAAAAGCCCGTGACTTTTGGAACAAGGTTAAAAAATGGCTGGAAGAAATACTAATGATAGAGGTAGAACTAAAACCAGAACTCTTCCTACTAGGCATAACTACGCAGAAATACGACAAAGGGATACTTTACTTGATGCTACATATTCTCACGGCTGCTAGATTGGCGTATGCACAAAACTGGAGGAATAAAGAAATTCCAACAGAAGAAGAGATTTTATATAAAATCCTATCGTGTGCTGATATGGATAGGCTCACAATGGAAAAGAAGGACAAAACAGAGTCAGATTACTTTGAAATCTGGGACAAATTCTATTGTTGGTGTGAATCAAAGAGAACTGTTCGGGTTTTAAGTTAGTGTTAAGATAGAGATATATAAAACTGTATGTTAGTATATAGAGAAACAAATTAGAGACTATTGTATAGAAAAATATGTATATAGAGAGATTAAGAATTATATGTATGATGAGGAACAAATTGTTAGGAATATATACACTGGAATGTTACGTTATGTCCATCTTTGTTTTAACTGTTTTATAAATAAAAAACTTTAAAAAAAAAGAGTCCGGATATAGCAAGTGTAGGTGTGGCCAATTGGCTGAGCATGGCCCATTGGCTGGGCGTGCCTGCAGTGGTAACGGCAGACTGGGTGGGACTAAAAAATTCAATCAATCAATTCCAACATTGCGAGATTTTTTTTCCCCGCGAGAAGTTGAAATTGATTGATTGAAACTTTTTTTTTTTTTTGCACACGGTGGCGGAGGCCCAAAGTGAAAAGGTTTTATAAAACCCAGCTGAAGGCCTAGGACTGGGGCGACAGTGCGTGTGCCCACAGAGAGAGCTCTGCATGCCACCTGTGGCACACGTGCCATAGGTTCCCCACCACGGGTCTAGATAGTAGACATTGCAATACCTGGAGACAGCAAAAAAAAAAAGAAGAGGAATAACTGGAGAAAAATTACAAAATACAAAGACCTGCAAATGGAAGTAGAATGACTGTGGCATGAAATTCAGAAATGTGAAGGACAACTAGAATCAACCACGCTTCCCAAGATGGAAGATGAACAAGGCAAAAAAACCCCAAACAACCAAAACCGCAGCACATACCAACACTTCGTATGGAGCACTGGGCACAAAGTAACGTTTGGTTTTGGACAGGTCCACAGAATAAGGCGATGATATAAATTTCACTGAGGTGAGTTCTTCTTCCTGCAGTTCTCCACCTAGAAGAATGAGGAAAAGGTCAACAAGCCACTCTTAAACTTAACCAAGTTTTACAGAGATGCTGAGGTCTCAGGTTAGATGAGAAGAAGCCCTTTTGCAAGACGCTCTTTTCGGGGAAGGTTAACAAATCAGTAACATGTGCAGATAGTCCTTGACTTCATTCAGTGAGTATCTGAAGCTACGACGGCACTGAAAAAAGTGACTTATGACCGTTTTTACACTTACAACTGTGGCGGCATCCCCCATGGTCACGTGTTCGAAATTCAGATGCTTGGCAACTAGTTCATAATAATAATAATAATAATAATAATAATAATAATAATAATAATAATAATAATAATAAAGTTGGAAGGGACCTTGGAGGTCATCGAGTCCAACCCCCTTATGACGGTCACAGTGTCCTGGGGTCATGTGATCCCGTTTTGTAACGTTCTGAGAAGCAAAATCAAGGGGGAAACCAGATTCACCTCACAACCATGTCACTAACTTAATAACTGAAGTGATTCACCTTGCCGCTATGGCCAAAAAGGTCGTAAAATGGGTCAAAACTCACTTAACCACCGTCTCGCTTAGCAACTGAAAGTTTGGGGCTCAATTGTGGCCGTAAGTCAAGGACTACGTGTATTTGTTTTGTTTTCTCATCAGAGTTCAGCCTGGCTGATTTCACACGGCGGGGGCCTAAACAAAGTGTATTAAACAAGCCCAAATTGATGGAGTTTATATGTCATGCTCAGCTACAAACTCTAGTTTATAAATCACGGTGGCCAGGTTCATTCCATACTCCCAACTCTCAACCATATAATCACATAATGAGAGTGAGGGTTCATTCTGCGAGCTTGTGGGTTGGTTTCTGGATGTTTCGTTACCAGGCT
>NW_015408335.1:0-2226 GCF_001527695.2 Protobothrops mucrosquamatus
ATCTTTAGAGCTGGAATAATGAACTAAAGAAGATAATACGGTAGGAGAAGATGTGGACTGTTTTGAAACCTGGTGCGTTGTGCAGTAAGCAGTCATGGCTTGGACAAAGACAGAGGGCGGTTTTAATAGAAAAGACTGGTTTATCTTTGATGTCTCTTCAGGCTCTTCATTGAAGAATAACCGCCATACCCTCTTCCAAAGTGTGGGTTGGTGTTTGAAGATAACAAGTGGAGCAATATTTTCTTCCCTTCTATTGAATTTTCTCATTGTTTGTATAATGGATAAATAGCAGCAGTAGTAGTAGAGAAAAAGATGGCATCAAAGCAGCAATGAAGGAAAACAAGAGGGGCTGAAGAAGCATTCTCCTCCAGAGCTCCTAAAATCTTTGGAAATCCATGTCCTTGATGGACACCTTTGAGAGAAAAGTGGTCCTGATGCAGCCACGGGAAGCCTAGCTGTGTTCTTCATCCAGCCAAAGATGACTCTTTTAAATTACTTTTTATTGTCTTCCTGGCATTTCAGAACACACATGGCCACTCTCCTGGTTTTGGCAGACAGTAAGAACTAGGAATTTTCTTTGTGTACAGAAGATAATAGGAATTTCTTATCCCAATAGTAAATCAGCTTTCCCAATAGATTTTTGTAAGTCCTTGACTTAACAGTGCACGTTTCATAGCCTTAATGAATGTTTGCCTGAAATCTTGGATGAACATTGAACTACATCTGAAGCATTCTTTCAGCCTACTCTACAACCACCTTGCTTGGAAGCACAGTTGGGTAACACGAATGTTGTCAAACTCTAATTCTCATAAGTCCAAGATGGCACGGTCATAGGAAAGACTGATGGCAGCTAGAGTCCAACAATACCTGAAGGGTAACATATTACTCACTGTGGGATTTAAATGTATGCTTACTGGGGAATATGAACAACTCCACCAGGTTGCCTTTGGGTAAATGATTCTTTTGGGACCAGCTGTCATTGCTTAGAGCAGCCACTTTGTCAATACTATATACATCCTCTCTCATGGTATGTGGAAGAGTGTTCACAAGATTCTATAAATCCAATAAATAAATTCTTCAAATTCCAAGTGTGTCATCATCTCATGAAGATTGCATATCATTACAATGAAGGACCGGTCATTCCACTCCTTTGCTCCATTGTTAATAGCAGAAATGCTGGGGAATCTACTCCAGCAATATCTGCAGAGCCATAGATCGGTCCCTCCAGTTTATGATGGTAGAAGCCCCAAAAGAGAGTTATTAACCACATCTCAACAATCTGCCCAGCCCCCAAAGGAGCTCCTTGACCAATCTTCTGTTTTATATTCTCTCCATTTTTACATGGGGATCCGCCTACTCCTGACGTGGCAAAGATCTAGGTTGCTTTTAATAGGACTAACTTCTTGCATAATTGGAGCAAGATTTCTTAAGGGATCCGGGACTGTATCCTTATTCTGGATAGGGAGACATTTCATTAACGGCTTCGAAGCCGTGAAATCCCTCGAGTGAGATTTAGTAAGAGAAAGGAGATTCTACATCGGAGAGGAAGATACTCAGTGAAACAATTTTTCAGACGCAAGAAGGAGAGATGGATTCTAAATAGCAAATCCGTAGCTTGAGTAGGAAGAACAAAATCCTCTGCATTTGTGTAACGAATGAAAAACGCTTGGAGTTGAAGACCTTCGCTCTCGTCCTGAACGTAGCTTTCTGAGGGACCAGAGGCTTTAACACCGTTTAGAAATGGGTTGAGCGATTGTTGAATCGACTCCAACCTTTCTCCGTCAATATAAGGAGTTATCCTTCAGTAAGAGCTAGACAGGCTCCGTTTTAAACTGGGAAGAATTTATTTTTTTTCACCCATCTCCGGGAGTATCCAGACTTTCTCTTACTTACAAACATCCCTTTCTCTGTTCCCTAGTTTCCCAAGAGCCATCATGAACACATTTGCACGTACCGTGTTGGTGGATCTTCACTGCCTCTCCCAGAAATTCTTGTGAATGGATGAGGTGGCTTCAGCCAAACGGGGCGAATTCTGCCACGCGGAAACTTTTTATATCTTTCACGCAATGCTACTAGTTAACTCTTCCCCTAAATTTCTTTCCCTCTTCCTCCACTTCAAGCTGGTTGGCAGATTGTAACTCCTCAGCAGTTCTGATTGGCTGCGAAGGGTGATAAGGTTTGTCCAATAAGAGGTGTGTGTGTGTGTGTGTGTGTGTGTGTGTGTGT
>NW_015408336.1:0-2226 GCF_001527695.2 Protobothrops mucrosquamatus
CTTTCTTTCTTTCTTTCTTTCTTTCTTTCTTTCTTTCTTTCTTTCTTTCTTTCTTTCTTTCTTTCTTTCTTTCTTTCTTTCTTTCTTTCTTTCTTTCTTTCTTTCTTTCCTTCCTTCCTTCCTTCCTTCCTTCCTTTCTCCCTCCCTCCCTCCCTCCCTCCTTCCTTCCTTCCTTCCTTCCTTCCTCTCTCTCTCTCTTCATCTCTTTCTATCCTGTTTTTCATTTTTGTTACATTTTAACTTCTAAATGTTTAGAACCTATTGTTTTATAAGAACTTATTGTCGGGATTCGGAATGTGTTCAGGGCCCCATTTCTTGGCTTTGCTGCTAAATTGGATAATTGCCTTGGCTGCTGTATCTACCTATTTTTGCATTGTTTGTATTACTTTTAAAGGTTTTATTGTTATAAGAAATATACACCTCACAGAATGACGCAGTTGAGGTGGGCAACCATAGAAATTAAATAGATAAATCTTATTTGAAGTATGGCTATCAAATCTTTGGTCACTAATGTTCTCAAGCTATTCTTAACAGCAGTCTCAGCTGATTGTCATAATATCAGAACTATTTCTGGATAGATTATATGCTTCACTTGCACATTTGATGCAATACGATCTTCATCAGGAATGATCAGATGGCTCTATCCTTTAGTAAGTATCATTTTCTTCATGATTTTGTAGGACAATCTTAATACCAGTGGCTGCATTTTTTATGTTACCAATTTCACTCCCTAGACATGATGTTTTGTATGTTACACTTACACACATTTATATTTATTTGCTTTTTACCAACATCATAATTTCAGCAGATGGAAGCACCTGGCTGGCCTTGTCTAAGCTTGAAAGCTGATCCAATTTAGCACTTGGATAGGATAACTCTTCACTTTTTTCCCACTTCTGAAAAGCCTTGCCAAGAAAACTGCAATGACTTCTCCAGGCAGTCTTGGAAAATTGAACATGATTAAATGGAAGAGGGGAAAAAAGAGTTCTCCAGAGAATACAGGGGTACAGGCTGGGAAACTGAAAAAGCATTCCACAAGATGGCAAAGCCAAATTAGTTAAATACTGTTGCAAATAAATTTACATGGTTATATATCTATTAAATCATCAGTAGTTGAAATGTCAAACTCGGCTAAGAGACTTGATTTTATATTGTCATATAAAATATTTTCATGTGCCATAGCATAAAAAGTTGGGCAGCATATACTGTAAATTTAATAGATAACAATCATGATAAAATGATGATTATCACAAAATTGTTTTTCCTGAATCTGCTGCCACATTTTCTTGAGCTGTTTCAATACTTTGGTTTTGGAAAAGTTTTGTTCTGCTGAAATTCAGGTATTAAAAACATTGTAACTGAACTTTCCTCTCACCATTCCTGCTAATATTCCTGCTTAGTGTTATCAGCAGAATTATAGCCGAAATAAAAATAGTGAAAAATAAGGGGAAGATACTCATACGCTTGGGGGAAATTTCAGGTTTACAGAGCTGTTCAGATAGATAGGAAAAATTAAAGGATTAAACGACCTCAAAACATCCTTGGAAAAATTGGAATTTTTAGAGAAAAACCTAGAGGATTAGAATCTACTATTCTGTACCTTTAATAAAAGGATCTTGTTGCATTTTCCCTTTAAGCAATACTAAACTCCATAGAAACAGTGATCAGACTAAGAATATGGAGTGCTCCCTCTGCTGTTTGTAAAGTGTTCCTCTTTTTGATTACTCATAAAGAAGGCTTCAAGATGCAGCTCTTTTTTTCCCATTGACAGGACGATAAACTACATTAGGGCATTGTTGCTTTTCCTCCGTATATTTTCCACATCTTGCTTCTTTCTGTGATTCTGGGAAAGTCTCAATTGTAAATGATCCTTCAGTTGCTTCTGAATACTTCTTTATATCCAGAATGTTGGGTGTTTTGTTTTGTTTTGTTTTTTTGATGACTGTGCTTTGAACCAAATACTAGTGATGCTGAAGTTCGGCCTGTGGCGGTTTAGAATGCTTCTATGTAACTTGAAATGAAACATTTTAGGGGCTAATACTTTTTTGCTTATATCTATAGTTTATCCAGAAATGGAACCATTAATGTCTACTTTATTTGTATCCTTATTTTGGGTTCTGCTTTACAAATTAGGAGTTTTATTCTGCTTGGTCCAGTTACAAATAGTAATACTTCTAGAAATTGTTCTTACTGTTTACATTTAGGTCAGTAATAGTGTAGAATGGA
>NW_015408337.1:0-2226 GCF_001527695.2 Protobothrops mucrosquamatus
CTGCCGGCCCGTGGGCCGGTTTCATCATACCGGAGCCGCGCCCACCCCATTGCCGGCAACGGCAAAAAGGCTCCGATACGTTGCGTGACGTCATGTGACGTTGCGAGTTTGACATGTCTGTCTTAAAGGGCTTTGATTCTCAGACAGACAGAAAAGAAACTTTTATAAGTTTGTTTTTATACAAACTTTTTATAAAACCACTTCACAGCCATATGAGAAAAAATAGAAATTCCTTTAGATTATGAAGATTGTAACAAGATAAACTTTTATAGACAAAAATAAACTTCATTTTAAGCCACAATAAAAATTCCAAAACACTGCATGAAACCTGAAATGATATCATTGGAGGTTACGAAACTGAGGAATCTATCCCACGTCTTCATATAAGCTTTCTGAATGTAAGGCTTCCAATCCAGCAAAGACCTGATCTACTGCAACTAAAGATTGTAGATGTAATCTCCACATAATGAGTTTGTGTGCTGCCCCACTCACTCACATGCATGTAACTGTGATTTAGTGAGTTTATTAATGTTCCCCAGTAGTTCCAATTACCAATACTCAGAACTGTCCCAATAAGTCCAGCCACAAGCAAGCCAAGATTAGTTCAGAAAGGAATTAGTTAATAGTCCATAAACAAGTGAAAGTTGCTTAGACAAATGGCTCCACCCAACAAACTTAAATCAACTGGGCAAAAATTAAATATACACACGAAAGCTCACTTAGCAAGAAAAGTTCAGAGTCTCCAAGGCACAATTCCAAACACGGTGAAGCAGGAAGCTTCAAATAAACAGCCAGCAAATGAACACGTCATTCCCAGCAACGCCTCCCTCTGCCTGCTGTCATAATTAGCCAGTTTCCCGATGCAGCCCATCAAGACGGGCGGGCTCCTCTCCTCCTGAGTAGTCTGGCTGGCCTCCATTGCTCCTGCCTTTTCTCTGCCCTGCACGATCTCGGATCAGGTGCAGAAGGCAGTTCCTCCTCCTCTTCACTGGCAGTCTGCCCCTGTAGGCTTTCCCCAGCTGAAGCCCCCTCTGATTCTCTTTCTGCCGACTGTTCAGAGTCATTAATTAACTGAGTTCCTGACGTGCCAGGAATGGGCTCATCCTCCCTTGAGCTTATCTCTGAGGAAGAATCTGGGGAATCGTCCAAGAGAGACATCATAGTTTGGGGGAGAAAGGAGATCTGGTCAAACTGGCAATGCATTATGTCTCTGAGAAATCAGACAAGGGAAGCTAAGCCAAGCTTAACAAAGCTATCAGGATTTGGATATGGAAGCTAGAATAGAACTACCATCTTCTTAAATTTGATAAAGACTCCTAATGGATGTTATAAGCACTGAGGAAGGCTTCATCCAAGAATTTTTGGCTATTTGGAACAGGATGAGATGTATAGAAAATTGAACTAGCATAGCAGTAAAATCCTCCACAAATGTGAATACTGGATCCTATGTATATGACCATTTTGGTTGTTTAAATTCATACTAAGAGATAGGACAATCCGGATTACGTATATTATGTGCATACCAATATCTTCTGAATTGAAGAAAGTTGTGTGATCACTATTTTGTCATTCATATATGACATAGGTGTCCCTAGAAGGCAAAAGTTAAACAAATGAAGAAGGCAGATTCTCCCCAACCAGATACAGGAACTACAGTCCATTCTACTGTTACATCTAGGTTAGCCATAAGAATTAAAAATGTTGGTTTCAAAGCCTATTTCAAGATAGAAGATGCCTAGCGCAGAAAATCATGCCAGAAATGAAGAGGTGAAACGTATCTTGAGGCAGTAATCAGAAGTGGGCTCTCCTAAAGTGGCTCGCACTAGTGTGATTCAATGTAGCCACTGAAGTTGGATTAGTACAGTGGTTCTCAACCTTTTTAATGCCGCGACCCCAACCGATCGTAAGTCGAGGACTAAACCGGTCGTAAGTTGAGGACTAAACCGGTTGTAAGTTGAGGACTAAACCAACCGGTCGTAAGTCGAGGACTACCCAACCGGTCGTAAGTCGAGGACTTTCCCTGCCCAGGAGCGCTGCGCATGCGTGGTTCCGCCCCCTGCGCCGGCCGAGGCGTAGCTGGCAAGCGGCAGAGACGGAGCAGGCCGACCACCAGCTGGCCCAGCCCAAGGGAGGTAAGGCACCCGCCGGAAAAGGGGAAAAAATGGCGGACAAAAAAAATGGCGGACAGCCTTGCTTGGCGACCCCCATGAAATGGTCGATCGACCC
>NW_015408338.1:0-2226 GCF_001527695.2 Protobothrops mucrosquamatus
GATCGCACTGTTGGCAGTTGGCAGAATTAGCCTGCAATACTGCATTCTAACCACTATGTCACCACAGCTCTTACTTAATCTTAATTAGATGCAATGGAGAATTAAATGCTTCACCTGGGCAAACCAACACTGGTCTAATCCTTTGTTTACCTGGATAAACTTGTCTATTTCACTGAGAAAAGCTCATGATTACCCTTGATTTTGCAGTCATCAAATAATGAACATAAACCTGTGGTCTAGTTAATATCCACTGCGATTGCACAATTATCTAATGCCTTGTGTAAAGTGTGGCATTTGAGACTGTGGTGCCTGCTTTAGCGTAGTCTATTGTATTGCGTTTTGGTAGCTCTACTGCAGTTATTAATACAGTTTCTATTACGCAACATGGATGATATACATTCCCCAAGGCTTTCCATTTTAAATATAAAAGTTTAAAATAATTACATTTAGTTTCTTCGAAGTTGCTTCAAGCTGTGTTTCCCTTAATCAAGCAGTGTGTATTGGATGGAATCATCCATTTCCTGCCCGCCCTTCAGAAATCTACAGTATTCTAAAGATTGGTTCCACTGAAATATGCACTTACTTATTTAGCAGCTGAATTGCTTAACTGGAATGACCTTCCCACTTTCTACCCTTTCAATCCAGTCTATGGATGCCTCTCAACATAATGCATATGTTTCTCATTATTATACTCCTGTACTTTTGGTTTTATTCTTGGATATTTTCTTATCTACTTCTCTCCTCTCAATGTTCCTTATTTGATTTGCTTTTCTTCCAGATAGTCCTTGACTTATAACCATTCATTTAACAATTGTCTGAAGTTACAAGGGCACTGAAAAAAGTTGCTCACAACTGGTCCTCACATTTCTGAGTGTTGCAGCATCTCCACGGTCACAGGATCAAAAATCGGGCATTTGGCAACCAGCATGTATTTACAAAGGCTGCAATATCCCAAATCCTGTGATCACATCTGCACCTTCCCAGCTGGCTTCCAGTCAGCAGTCAATAGGGGAAGCCAGATTCATTTAATGACTTCGTGATTCACTTAACCACTGCAGTGGTTTGATTAACAACTGTGGCAAAGAAGTTGTGACTCACTTAATTATTTTGCTTAGCAACAGAAATTCCACTTGCAATTGTGGCCATAAGTTGAGGACAGTATTCTCACAGCTCCTTTCCCAGGCTTCCTGCATACTACAACCAGTGTCCTTTGGATCACTTCGGGATACTTAGCCAATTGGTTCTTGATTTCCAGTTTCTGACTATTTCTTAAATCTCAGGAGGTTTTGTTTAACCTTTTGTAATTTCAAAAGCAGCAGCTACATATCTTTGATTGGAAATTGATTTTTAAAGACTGAAACCAGAATAGAAGCAATTTCATGTTTGCTTAGAATAACTTCCTATTTATTAATGCTGCCTCAGTTCTAAATATAGAGCAAAAGCGAAAGCAACAGGAGTGGTAAAAATGAGACAGATATCCATCATATTGGGATTTTGGAAACATTCATAAATTAGATTGAAAAGCCAACATAGAGAGAGGGACAGAATTTTGAATTGTTCCTTAATATTGCAAACAATTAACAGGCTGACTCTGCATTATGGATCCCAGTAGTTCAACTCAGCTGGAAAAGTTATTCTGGAATAAGTCCTCTTCACAGTAAAATATTACACCCAATGAATTGGGTCTGCAGGATTTGATCTACGGTAGAATGGCTTAGTTGCACTTATTTCATCAAATGTGTCATTAAATGTGAACTTACTGGTGTTAATTGCCTTGAGATAGTTGCCTTATCTAATAGATCTATTTGTTTATTTACTACTCAGAATAGACTGTTTCCAGTGTGTCAATTTGCAATCACTGTCACCATATTTACAATGTATTTTTCTACTTCAAGGATAGCAAACGTACCATACCCGTATATTTTGAAAACAGCCACAGAAGTCGAATGCACCTGAATTACAACAGAATTGTAGGATAACCGTAAATTGCAGCATGGCAAGAAAATGTCAGAAAAAAATCACACCGTGGTAGTTTTATCGTAACATTCGCCCACAGCCTGATGCTTTTAAAGAGAGGCAACTGCTGGTATGCCAACCTGCCATTTAAGAAATTCAATATCATTATCAACTATCCATTTTAAATTAGGCTGCCTTCTTTGTCTGAGAATAATGTATTCATCATGCAGGCTGGAAGCACTCAATAAATAATCATACTCAGAGCTGTGG
>NW_015408339.1:0-2225 GCF_001527695.2 Protobothrops mucrosquamatus
CATATTTTAATCAAGAAATTGTGTTGAGAAGATATCCCAGCACAAATACCAAAAGTCCTTATCAAAAGAATATTTAAGGAGCACATCTGTAATATGACAACTAGTTCCTCAAATCTACAGTCATATTTCCAGATGAGATCTTTGAGCTCAGCCAGGTTTGGATTGGAGATACTGCTTAGCCCAGATTATGGCCATTGCTAGACCTGATTGTTCATTTATCTGCCTCTTGCCTGTCACACTGCTCATCCCTTCCCCCATTATGTTCTTTGACACTAATACACAGCCTTTCTTTTTCCTGTTGCATTGTTGTAAAAGAGAAACAGGATGTTCATCAATTCCTACATAATTCTGCAGGTTCAATGAAACTTTCTAACAAGGAAGAATGGATAGTTCAGCTTCATAGAAACAGATCACTGAGAAATTTGCATTGAAACTTAATAATTGTATTAAAGAAATGAATGGAATGGAATAGAATGGAATGTGGAATGGAAAGGAAGGGAAGGGAAGGGATGCTTTGTAATACTGCAGGCAGCAGTTGGGAAAGCAAAATGAGCACAGTTCATCCAGCCTGGGCAAAAATCAAAAGGATAACCACTGGGAAATGTTAGGGATGAATGGAGTTAGAGTTTCTGAAATTCAGAACAGTTCAGTTAATGCACCATCACTGGATTAATGGCAAGATGATGAAAAAGAAATGGGAAGAACAGAATAGCCAGGACATGACTATACAGGGAGGGCCCGTCAGACACTATAATCAATCAAAGCTGGACTGCTATTAGAATGGAACAAACTAATGGAGATCACCCTCTATTTCTCTACTTAGGAAGTGAAGAGAGAGGCCTGTATTGGTGATGGACTAGTACAGGGGTGTCAAACTGCCAGCCCGTGGGCCGGTTTCATCATACCGGAGCCGTGCCCACCCCATTGCCGTCAATGGCAAAAAAGCTCCGATATGTCACGCGATGTCACGTGACGTCGCAAGTTTGACATGTCTGGACTAGTAGAAAATGCAGATCTGCCCCTTGCCAAATTGTATACTATAATTTTTTTTCATGGAGATATGGCCATGCTCTATACATTTTTTTAGAATAAATACAATCCAAAGAGTTAGTTGCATATTACATAATTTTAATTTAATCCTTAAAGCCACAACACACATGCATTTTACTTATTGAAAAAAGGTACCAGTGGATGATAGAGTTTGGGATGTGGAAACAAAACAAAGTGGTTGTAGCAACTAAGGAAATGACAGGTGCTGACATGCATTCCAATGCATCTTTGCTGAAGGATTTGTACAGCCCTAAGAGCATTTTGTTTCTTATTTCTGGACATGATATTCTTTCAGATCATAAAACTGCCTTCATATCACTCCTCTGAGTAAACACTTTTCTAGGCTTGAATTCTTGCTATATAAAAGCAACTAATATAGGTCAGAGTAGAAGGCTATCATTACCTGGTACTAGTGGTGGGATTCAAATATGTGAACAACTGGTTCTCTGTGTGGATGCCACTTCTGGAAGTCCATTCTGGGCCTGGACAACAAAAAAATTAGCTACCAGTTCTTCTGAACTGGTGCGAACTGGCTGAATGTCACCACTGCCTGGTACGTGAGATGGAAAGTTAGTTTTAAAAACAATGATAATAAATGAATGGAAAATACTTAAATCAGCCTTGCCCAAATTGATGTCTTAGCTAGGAATTATGCTACTTGGGAAGATTTCTGTAAATTATAGTGAAATATATCAGTTAACACAAATACATACCTATTATTTAAATCGCTGTACAATTCAAAATTTTTATCATAGCCATGAATGATTTTTTTTATATCACAGAATTAAAGCAAAACCTATAGGACTAAATCTCCCTGTCTGAAGCTCTCATTACAGAGTACTGTTGAACAATTACTATTGGTATGATTATAGCAGGAAAAATAATCAAAATTAAAATAAATTGCAGAAATCAGAATTAGAGAACTTGCCATGATTTGGTATGTTTTGAAATGTTTAATCCTCAGCCTGTGCCATGTTTTTTTTTTTGTTATGTCGAGTCAAAATGAGAATGATGTAGTGTTGGGAATATATATATGAAACTTAACCAGACACAATTCAGAGTGTTCTTTTTGGTCAGACTGTCCACATTCATTGCAAAAGATTAGGCAACTGTACAACTAGTGGTATAAAACTTGAAAGGAAAATAAAATCTTTATGTTCCAGAACTTTGGGTAA
>NW_015408340.1:0-2225 GCF_001527695.2 Protobothrops mucrosquamatus
GGAGACGGGGTGGTCATGAGTACTCTCCAGAAATAACACCTTTGGATCTTAGTTATTCTGCCATTCTAATGGCCAGTAAGATGTATAACACTTGAGGGAGGTTAGTCAGTGTACTACAATTTGGCACCAATAAATCAAGAAATCTTTCCCTAGATAGTTTTCCTTCAGGAACCTACCACACTGCAGAACTTTTTTTTTTTTAAGTCTGAAGGTCCTGGAATCATGCTCTATTAACATTCTCAGAGTGACATTTTGGGGGATAAATTGGTTGCTCAGTGATTTTCTCAGATGATTATAATTCATTCTTAGGAGGTGTGCTGGCATGGAGCCAGAGCCTCCATTTATGCATGCTAGTTCTACTCACAGGAGGCTAGCTTGATACTCCCAACCCAAGATGTAAGGCTATCCCAACTGGGTGGTGCTAGAGATAGCATCCCAATTAAAAACTAATAAACAGGCAATAACTGTGATGGCTCATAAAAGGCTTAAGTACTTTGGAGATGTAAGATAAACTGAGCCGAAGGTACACTATAGTTAAGAAGTCAGCAGCTTATTTAGACTAGATCTTGCTCATCTAAGGAATTGACTTTTGACTCAGTTTAAAAGAATTAAGGATTACTTTTCATATTGCAGTTTGAAGGCACTTACAAGTACTGTTATGAGTCTTCTTATGACTATGACTTGTCAGAATAGGGAATATATATATAGCTTCACAAAATGAACTCAGAGTTTGCTGGAGTTTTGAAAGATGTATTTAAAAATTAAGATTTACCTACCGTATCTACAGTACTGTATTTGAGACTCTGTTCCATGCACACTTTTTAGTGGACATCTTAAGACATTATGAAGTTCTATCAATTTCATCCCCAAATGATTGGGAACCATAATATTCTCATAGATAGCTATGCACAATGGAAGGAATTAATAATTATGTCTACCAGGATGTTTTTTCTTTAACTTAATAATATTAATTTCGACTGCTGCCTATTCACATCTAGTTCTGGCTTCCTATCTTCCTGCAAAAATCTTCCACAAGAGGCCATAGGCACATTGCACTTATTGGGCTAATGTATAAGGGCAAAGATTTTTACAAAGGTTCTCATCATCATTACTATGAGCATCCGGTATATATTGATGCTAATCCCTTTATTAATCTTATCGCATTTTTTATGCTCAGACATGACATAAGACTAACAGTAGAAGTATTCCATTGGTTTGATATATATCTCATATTCTGGCATGTTCTGCCTTTCGCAATAACAAAAATAACACCAAAAATAATCCAACTAAGTTCCACTGGAGCCAAATTCTCACAGAATTTCAATAAACTGAATCTTTAAGTCACACTGAGAAATAATAAAGCAAAGGAGCCTTCATACTTTTATAATGAGAGAGATATAAACATACCCAATTTTTTGCTTAAAATTGATGAGACGTACAATTGCTTATTTTTGGTTTGACTATACACGAACTATTTTCCAATAAAAATACTTCTGAATTGGAAAATCCCAGCACTCTTTAGTCTCCAATAAATATGTCCTTTCAAAATGCTTCCATTACAAGAAATACAGATGGGGGGGAAAGTAAATTTCCCTCGCAAACTATTTGGCACCAGCGCCTCCCCCCCCCCCGCGCTCAAAGAAGCTCATTGGTCAGTTGAAAGGAACAGCATGATTCTAATGACTGGGATTTTTCTTCAGCATTTGTTCTGGTTTGTATTAGGCCGCTGCATCATTCTCAGAGCATGTGGAAGCCACTTGCTATCTGTAGGAAAAGTTTACTCAAACCACAAAATACCACAATAGAGAAGAAAAATGGCTTCTTGTATAGAGTGTCTAATCCAGATGTCACCCTATCACCATTAAAATTGTCCCTGTTATTTTAGCCAATAAACTGTGCAGAATAGGTATACACAGAGAAACACATAGCCACACACAAACCTCTTGGAGGGGAGGGTGACTATTTGAAAGATGTAACTATAGATTGCATTGAACTTTTTCTCTACCTGATACTTCACTGTTCTATAAGCTGTCTGGATACTAGATGTTCTTTAGCATGTGGGGGCGGGCAGACACATTTAAACTGAATCACATTACTCAATATAAGCTCCTCACATCCCCACTGGCTATGCTGGGACAGAGAATGAGAGTGGATTTTTATTACTGCCATTGGCTATTGAATACATCAAATATCAGAATTTCTTACTATGTAAGATATATTTAGTT